>NC_086127.1:6386393-6640704 GCF_963921235.1 Mobula hypostoma | reverse complement strand
TCTATTTGTGAATCACATGCTCTTCTTTTTCACAGTGGAGCTTAAAAAATAACACAGAAAATTGTTAAGCATGAAAAACTAAGAATTCAAAAACTGAAATATCAGCAGGATTAGGGTTCATACCCCTTTGCTCTGTACTGAAGAGGCGAGGCTGACTTGAGGGTCGAGGCGTGCAGGTGCGAGACGGATTCGGAGACAGTTTGAATCATCTTTAGATTATGAAGACACGCAGTCCTCTTTTATTGTCATTTAGTAATGCATGCATTAAGAAATGATACAATATTTCCTCCGGTGTGATATCACAAACACAGGACAGACCAAGACTGAAAAAAAAACTATCAAAACCACATAATTAGAACATGTAGTTACAACAGTGCAACAATACCATAACTTGATGAAGAAGTCCATGAGCACAGTAAAGTTCAAAGTCTCTCAAATGTCCCACATCTCACGCAGACGGGAGAAGGAAAGAAAACTCTCCCTGCCATACCCGACCACAGTCCGACTCTGAGTCACCCGAAAACTTCGAGCTCTGATCAGCTCTCCGACATCGAGTACTCAGTGCCATCTCTATCCGAGCGAATCGACCTCCTTCTCGGTCACCAACAGCAGGCAAATCCAGGAATTTTGAGGCCTACCCTCTGAAAGATTCCCGACCGCTCAGTAACGACAGCAGCAAATGAGCGTTTCAGAAACTTTTCCAGATGTTCCTCTGTGCTTTCACGTTGATCTCCATCAAATCAGAAATTGTCCACGGCCCCTATTTAACAGATACGGTATTATTTTCACTACTTCAAGGAGAAGTAGTTGGAGTGAGGTCAAGGCGGGGTCAGGGTGTGCGAAGCAGAGTAAAGTCGGAGGGGAAGGCCCAGCATAAATACATCCCAAAGAAGAAGTGTTTTAACCGGAGGTTGAGGCTGACAAGGGAATCATGGATTTCTATTCCCATATCTCATTGATGTACCTCACTCCTCAGTGCCTTACTCCTCACTGTGCAGGACCTACCCTGGTTTGTCCTACCAAAGTGCAGCACCTCACACTTCTCTGCATTAAAATCCATCTGCCAATTTTCAGCCCATTTTTCCAGTTGGTCCAGCTCTCGCTTCAAGGTATGATAGCTTTCCTCGGTGTCCATATGCCCCGAATCTTGGAGTCATTTGCAAATTTGCTGATCTGGTTTACTGCATTATCATTCAGATCATTGATATACATGGCAAACAACAACAAACCCAGCACTGATCCCTGTGGCACACCGCTATCACAAACCTCCAGTCAGAGTCAGGTAACTATCTACTACCGTTCTTCGATATTTCTTGCAAAGCCAGTGTCTGTATCAATTTCCTACCTCATCCTAAAAGCCAAGCAACTGAAATTCTTGACCAGTCTCCCATACAGGACCTGATCAAAGGACGTGCCAAAGTCTATGTACAATATCCACTGCCTTGCTCTTATCAACTTTCCTGGTAACTTCCTCAAAAATTCTGTAAGATTGTTTAGACTTGACCTACTACGCATCAAGCTGTGATGACTACCCCTAATCAGTCCCTGCCTGTCCAAATACTTGCATATCTGGTTCCCTAGAATATCTTCCGATAACTTACCCACTACTGATGTCAGTCTCACCGGCTTATAGTTTCCTGATTTAATTTTAGAGTCTCTCTTAGCGAATGGAACAATATTCACTATCCTTCAATCCTCTGACATCTCACCTGTTGCTGAATGTGTTTTAAATGTCTCTGCTGGGGCCCCCTTCTTCTTCTTACCCAGCACCTGAAAATCTCTCAAAAACAAAGGTTTCCTAAACCGAGTGACACACACAAAATTGGAGGAGGGAGGAGAAGATGGCGATGTGATGCAGTGTGTGCGGCCGTTCCGAATGATATCATACGTGTAACCAGGGGCCATGCCCGATCTGGATTTGATGGGGACAGCCGTGAGAAGCGCAGAAGAACATCTGGAGTAATTTCTGAAATGCCTCCTTCACTGCCGCTGCTACTGTGCGATCGAGAATCTCCGGAGATGAAGGCCCCAAATCCTCAGCTTTGCGTATCACCTGTTGCCAGGGCTGGGGTCGAAGCGCTTGGCAGAGATGGTGCTCGGTGTCAAATAGGTGGTCGGAGGCTCGGAGTTTTTCGGACGGACTCGGAGTCGGTTGCTTCCGGGATGCTGCATCGGCAAGTTGGCGGTGCTGGAGGTTTACCGTCTGCGTGAGATGATGGGACTTTCGAGTGACTTTGAGACTTTTACTGTGCCATGGTCTGTTCTTATCAAATTACGGTATTGCTTTGCACTGTATGTTTAATTATGTGGTTTTTGTTAGTCTTTAAGTCAGTTTGTCATGTGTTTTTTGTGATATCATTCTGGAAAAACATTTTATCATTTCTTAATGCATGCATTATTAAATGACAATAAAAGGGGACTGCGTGTCCTCATAATCATCATCATAAAAATGCTGGAGGAACTCAGCAGGCCAGGCAGCATCTATGGGAAAAAAAATACAGTCAGCGTTTTGGCAGGACAGGAGAAATATATACTGCAGAGTAGATTTTTCATGTGGCAGGAGTGTTTTGGCCTGAAATGGCGACTGTACTTTTTTTCATAGATGTTGCCTGGCTTGTTGAGTTCCTCCAGCATTTTGTGTGTTGCTGGGATTTACAGCATCCACGGATTTTCTCTTATTTCCTAAACCTGTTATATTTGCCTTTTATTCTGACAGGAACATACATACATTGTATTCTCAAAATTCCACCTTCGAAGGCCTCCCACTTACAAAACATACATTTGCTAGAAAACAACCTGTCCCAATCCATACTTGCCAGATCCTTTCTAATACCATCAAAATTTCTCCAATTTAGAATCTCAATCCAAGGACCAGACCTCTCCTCTCCTGCTCCATAATTATCTTATAACTAATGGCATTGTGATCAGTAGATGCAAAGTGTTTCCCTACACAAACTTCTGTCACCTGCCCTGTCTCATTCCCCAAGATCAGATGGTGTGCACTCTCTCTCACTCACTCCGTGTATTGAAGAAGAAAACTTTCCTGAACACAATTGAGAAACTCCATCCCATCCAGTCCTTTCAGAGTATTTGAGTCCCAGGTCAATATGTGGAAAGTTAAAATCACGTATTATCACCACCTTATGTTTCTTGTAACTATCTGTGTTCTCTACAAATTTACCCCTGTAAATCCAGTTGACTATTGAATGGTTTGTAATCTGATACCATTAATGTGGTCACCCATTTCTTGTCCCTCAGTTCCACCCATACAGCTTCAGTAGTTGAGCTTTCCAGCCTGTTCTGTTGGAACACTGCTGTGACATTTTCCCTGACTAGTAATGCCACCCCTCCCCCTTTAATCCCCCCTGCTCTGTCATGTCTGAAACGATGGATCCCCAGAACATCGAGCAGTCAGTCCTGATCCTCCTACAACCAGGTCTCACTAATGGCTGCAGTGTCATAATTCCACGTGCTGATCCATGCCCTGAGCTCATCTGCCTCTCCAATAATACTGATTGTACTGAAATATAAACAACCCAGAACATTAGTCTCACCATGCTCAACCTTTCGATTCCACACATTAACAGAAGTTTATCAAAAATGTAAGTGACATGCTAAAGTTCGCAAACTTCCAAGACAGTAGAGGTGCTGCCTTGCTTTCTCCATAATGGAAATTATGTGCTTTTACTATTAAGTTAGTTCAGTTAAATTACTATCAAGTTATTGAAAGTTACTGTCAAATGAGCTGCTTGGGGAGTACAAGAAATGCAAGAAAATACTGAACAGAGAAATCATGAGAGCTAAAAGAGGACATGAGGTTGCTCTGCCAGACAAGGTAAAAGCGAATGCCAATGGCTTCGACAGATATATTAAGAGGAAAAGGATAGCAAGGGACAAAATTGGTCTCGAAGATCACCGCTATCTTTTATGAATGGAGCCAGACACAGACTCTATAGAACTGAGGCAAAGGAGTAGTGAGGTCATGGACCATATCCTGTTTACAGAAGAGGAGGTGTTTGATGTTTTGAGGTGAATTAGGATGGATAAATCCCCAGGGACCTGACAAGATGTCCCCTCAGCCTTTTGTGTGAGGCGAGTGCAGACGCTGCAGGGTCCCAGTTAAAGATATTTCAAAAATCCTCAGCCAAGGGTGAGATGTCAGAGGACTGAAGTATGGCTAATGTTGTTCTGTTTGTTCAAGAAAGACTCTAGGAATGAGCCAGGAAATTACAGGCTGCTGAGCCTGACATCAGTAGTGGGTGAATTATTAGAAGGTTTTACAAAGGACCGGATACATAAGTACTTGGATAAGACGGCTGATTAGAGATAGTCAACAAGGCTTTGTGCATGGCAGGTCATGTCCAAACTTTCAGTTTTTGGGTAGATTACCAAGAGGTTGATGAAGGAAAGGTGGTGGATGTTGTTTACATGGAATTTAGCTAGTATTCAGGCAAATTCCCACATGGTTAGAAGGTTAATTTGCGTGGGGTTCAGGATGAAGTAGTTCATTGGATTCAACTTTGGTTCAGGTCATTGGGAGAGGCCAGAGAGTGTTGAAGCTGATTGTCTCTATAACTAGAGGCCTGTGACTCGTGGTGTCCACAGGGATCAGTGCTGGGTCCGTTGTTTGTCATTTATAACAACAATCTGCATGATAATGTGGTAAACTGGATCAGCAACGTTGCTGCTGACTTCAAGATTGTGGGTGTAATGGACAGCGAGGAAGGCTGTCAATGCTTGCAACAGGATCTGGATCACCTGAGAAAAGGGGCTGAGAAAGGGCAGATAGAATTTATTGCAGATGGGGTGAGATGTTGAATTTGGGAGGACAAACCGGGATAAGACTCACATAGTGAATATCAGGGCTCTGAGGTGTACAGTCGAACCAGGGTACCTGGAAATACAGATCCGTATTTGCTTGAAAGCAGCGTTACTGGTAGATACGGTTGTAAAGAGAGTTTTAGGTACATTGGCCTTCATAAATCAGGGCATTGAGTACAGGAGTTGGGATGTTATGTTCAAGTGGAGGATTACAAATACCTGGGGATATGAATTGACAATAAACTGGACTGGTCAAAGAACACTGAGGCTGTCTACAAGAAGGGTCAGAGCCGTCTCTATTTCCTGAGGAGACTGAGGTCCTTTAACATCTGCCGGACAATGCTGAGAACGTTCTACGAGTCTGTGGTGGCCAGTGCTATCATGTTTGCTGTTGTGTGCTGGGGCAGCAGGCTGAGGGTAGCAGACACCAACAGAATCAACAAACTCATTCGTAAGGCCAGTGATGTTGTGGGGATGGAACTGGACTCTCTCACGGTGGTGTCTGAAAAGAGGATGCTGTCTAAGTTGCATGCCATCTTGGTCAATGTCTCCCATCCACTACATAATGTACTGGGTGGGCACAGGAGTACATTCAGCCAGAGACTCATTCCTCCGAGATGCAGCACAGAGCGTCATAGGAAGTCATTCCTGCCTGTGGCCATCAAACTTTACAACTCCTCCCTTGGAGGGTCAGACACCCTGAGCCGATAAGCTGGTCCTGGACTTATTTCATAATTTACTGACATAATTTACATATTACTATTTAACTATTTATGGTTCTATTACTATTTATTAATTATGGTGCAACTGTAATGAAAACCAATTTCCCCCGGGATCAATAAAGTATGACTATGACTAAGTTGTAAAAAGATGTTAGTGAAGCTGATTTGAAAGTAATGTGTCAGTTCTGGTCACCTACCAATAGGAATGATATCAATAAACTTGAAAGAATGCAGAGAAAATTTACAAGGATGTTGCCGGGACGTAAGGACCTGAGTTACAGGGACAGTTGGAATCGATTAGGAATTTATTCACTGGTGTGTTTTGTGGGAACGATGAAATATTTAAGAGAAATCTGAGGGGGAACTTCACTCAGAGGATGGTGTGAGTGGAACGAGCTGCCAACGGAAGGGGTAGATGCAAATTCAATTGTAACATTTAGTAAAAGTTTGGACAGGTGGATGAGATGAGAGAGGTCTGGAGGGCTATGGTCTGGGTACAGGGAGATGGGAACGAGGGAGAAGAGCAGTCTGGCATGGACTGGATGGGCCGAATTTCCTGTTTCTATGCTGTAGTGCTCCATGACTCTATGACCAATGCCCCCCCCATACAATAAATGTCAATGTGCCAGTTGCCTTCCTAACTACTGCTGCCCCTTCCTGCAGTCTGAGATAAACACCCCACGGTGGACCAGTGTGACTACACACTTGCATCGGTGTATAAACATCTTTGTGTCTTTCATAAAATTCTCTCTAAATTCCTTCTCCATTACAGACCCTGTACAATGTCCACTCCCCGTTACTGACCCATTGCCAACCTGACCGGGGTTTATCCTGTGTCCACTCCCCCTCTAATGCCTGCTGTCCATTACAGATGATCTACACCTCCCACTCCACAATACTGACCCATTATAAACCTGGCTACAGTAATCCTGTGACTATTTCCTCTCCAGCACCCGTGTCCATTCCTGTCCCTCTGCTCAATACTGACCCATCACTGAAGCCGAGGAAGCTCACTGACTGGGAACAATAGGCTCTTCATTGCAGAGACTCAGGATAGATGTTGTTCTTTGTTTGCTTTGCATACTTTTTCAAAACATACATCAACTGTTCTGCAGCCCAGCTCTGGCGTCATTGCTTCGAGAAGCCGGTGCGGAAAGTAGTCGTTGACCTGTCGCTGAGTCTGACACCACTCACAGCAGAGAGTGAGGAGGTTGTAGGTGGTCCCATCTCCCTCCAGTTCACACAGCAACACCTCATCGGGAGTCACACGTGAGTAGACATCCCCAAAACTGATCGAATCTGGAAATTTGTCGTGTGTGTGTGTGTGTGTGTGTGTGTGTGTGTGTGTTGTAGAGAGAGAGGGAGTGTGTAAATAAATGAAGGTAGATGGAGTGTGTGTGTGTGTGTGTGTGTGTGTGTTAGAGAGAGAGGGAGTGTGTAAATAAATGAAGGTAGATGGAGTGTGTGTGTGTGTGTGTGTGTTGTAGAGAGAGAGGGAGTGTGTAAATAAATGAAGGTAGATGGAGTGTGTGTGTGTGTGTGTGTTGTAGAGAGAGGGAGTGTGTAAATAAATGAAGGTAGATGGAGTGTGTGTGTGTGTGTGTTGTAGAGAGAGAGGGAGTGTGTAAATAAATGAAGGTAGATGGAGTGTGTGTGTGTGTGTGTGTGTGGTAGAGAGAGAGGGAGTGTGTAAATAAATGAAGGTAGATGGAGTGTGTGTGTGTGTGTGTGTGTGTGTGTGTGTGTGGTAGAGAGAGAGGGAGTGTGTAAATAAATGAAGGTAGATGGAGTGTGTGTGTGTGTGTGTTGTAGAGAGAGAGGGAGTGTGTAAATAAATGAAGGTAGATGGAGTGTGTGTGTGTGTGTTGTAGAGAGAGAGGGAGTGTGTAAATAAATGAAGGTAGATGGAGCTCTTCTGTCTCATCCATCCGTGAGGTTTCAGGAAGAGATTTCTCACCTTTGTCTGGGGTCTCAGTCATGGAGATCTCACTGTATGTGTGATCCCAGTGAGGGGGAGAGGGAGAGATCACCTCCTTCCATGCGTACTCTGGGGTATCTCGTCTCTGTGGGTTCTCACTGAGGGAGGTTTCATCTCTGTCTTTGGGGTTTCAGTAAGGGAGAGAGTGAGGTCTCACTGAGGGAGATCTCATCTGTGTCCGTGAGGTCTCACTGAGGGAGATCTCATCTGTGCCCGTGGGGTTTCAGTGAGAGAGTGATGTATCTATCCCACTATAGACGGATATCCCTTTCGATCCTCAGTTTCCATCCCCATTTACACCTTGTCCTCAGCCCCAGTGTGTCATTTCTCACTGAGTTAATTCCAGTCTTTCATTTCCAGAATGTCACCGGCTGAACTGAGGGTTGTGCTGCTGATCCTGGGTTTTCTGGGTGAGTAATGTCTTGTAGGGACAAACTGTGAGCTGTGTACAGTAAGAGGAAGTGGATGTTATTTATTGTTTCTGTAGATGAGCAGAGACAGCCTGTATTTAATGGGGTAAAAGTACTGAAGGGACCTGGGGAACATTATGAATCCAATTTGACACCGGGACACACGGTATTAGAGCTGGTGATTGGAAACGTCCAGATACCCGGTTTGGTAAAACAACAGTAGGGAGTGGAGGGAGATGGGGAGGCAGAGAGGTTTCAGCAGAGAATTTCAGGCTTGAAGACTGAGGAGAAGGCATGGCTGGAAATGCAGTGATGACACTCCGAGAGGCTGGGACTGGAGGGAGTGTTAAGAGGCTGGAGGAGATTACACTGGGAGGAAGTGGTGAGGCTATGTTGGGATGTGAAAGCAAAGTTGGGTTGTATGTTACTTAACCAGATTAGTGATCACAGGGATGGTGGGTGAAGGGGTTTGGGACAATTTCAGGCAGAGCCAGCAGAGTGTGTGGAGAGCAGAGGGCAGGAGTGGGAGGTGACTGAAAGTGTGAATGAGAGACGGACTGGGTCAGGGGTGGAGCTGGGTGACGTTACAGAGGTGAGCATCACGGTGGGGCAGAGGTGTCTTTTAAATGTCATTATCGTACCTGTCTCAATGACTTCCAGTGGCTCGTTCTGCATACGTACCACCCTCTGTGGGTTTCCTCTGGGTGCTCCGGTTTCCTCCCACAGTCCAAAGATGTACCGGTTAGTCAGTTAATTGGTCTTTATAAATTGCCCTGTGAATAGCAACATGCACAAAATGCTGGAGGAACTCAGCAGGCCAGGCAGCATCTATGAAAAAGAGTAAACAGTCGATGTTTCGGGCCAAGACCCTTCATCAGGACACGAAAGCCAGAGGAGAAGTCCATGTTGTTTTCACAGTCCTGATGAAGGGTCTCAGCCTGAAACATCGACTGTTTATTCTTTTCCGTCTACGCTGCCTGACCTGCTGAGTTCATCCAGCACTTTGAGTGTGTTGATCTTGAAATCAGTGTCACTGTGTCCCCTCAGTGACCACTTTATCAGGTGTAGAGTGTAATTGGCTAACTAGATATTTTATTGATCGCAAGTGTGCGGGTGTACCTAGCAAAGTGGCCACTGTGTGTATCCCCAATGACGTGGCCTCCACAGTCGTCTGTGGTAATGAATTTCACTGATTCACCACCCTCTGGCTAAAGAAATGCTGCTTATCTCTGTTCTAAAGGGACGTTGTTGTATTCTGAGTCTGTGCCCTCTGGTCCGAGACTCCTCCACTATCGGACACGTCTCTGTGTCCACTCTCTCCAGGCCTTTCAATATTTGATAGGGCATGTGAGGAAACTGATAGATAGGCACATGGATGGGAGAAGAATGGAGGGCTGTGTAGGAGGAAAGGGTTTGATTGATCAGAATCTGGTCTGATATCACTGGTATATGTCATGTAATTTGTTGTTTTGTGGCAGTATACTACAATACAAGATAAAAACTATGTATTACAATAAGAAATATATTTAAATAAAATAAATAAGTTGAGCAAAGAGAGAGCTAAACATTTTTTACAGTGGTGTAAATGGGTTCATTGTCCATTCAGAGATCTGATGGCAGAGAGGAAGAAGCTCTTCCTGAAGCATTGAGTGTGTTTTCAGGCTCCTGTACCACCTCCCTGACAGTAGCAAGGAGAAAAAGGCATGTCATGGGTGATGGGGGTCTTTAATGATGGATGCTGCTGTTTTGAGGTGTTACTTTTGAAGATGTCCTCGATGGTTGGGAGGCTTGTTCCCATGATAGAGCTGGTTGAGTTGACAATATTCTGCCCCTTTTTCTGATTCTGTGCAGTGACCCTTCAGACCAGACGGTGATACAACCAGTTAGAATGCTCTCCACTGTATATCTGTAGAGATTTGTAAGTGTATTTGGAGTCATACCAAGTCCTTCAAACTCCAGATGAAATGTACCCACTGTTGGGCCTTCTTTATAATTGGCTCAGTATGTTGGTCGAAGGATTGATCTTCAGACATGTTGACAGCCAGTAACTTGAAACTGCTCACCCTTTCCACTGCTGATCCCTCGGTGAGGACTGGTGTGTTTATTCCCTTGACTTCCCCTCTCTGAAATCCACAATCATTTTCTTGTCCTTACTGACGTTGAGTGCAAGGTTGTTGTTACGACACCACTCAACCAGCTGATCTACTCACTCCTGTACGCCTCCTCGTCACCATCTCAAATTCTGTCAACAATAGTTGTGTTATTGGCAAATTTATAGATGGTGATTGAGCTGTGCCTGGCCACACAGTTGTTGGTGTAGAGAGAGAATAGAGCAGTGGGCTGAGTTTGCATCCTGGAGGTGTGCTGGTGTTGATTGTCAGTGAGCAGGTGATGTTATTTTTGATCTGCACTGACTGAGGTCTCCTGATGAAGGAGTCAAGGATCCAGTTACAGAGGGAGGTTTTGGAGGTTGTTGATTGGTACTGAGGTTATGATGGTGCTGATCACTGAGCTGTGATCAATAAACAGCAGCCTGACAGACATGTCACTGTTGTCCAGGTGATCCAAGGCCGAGTGTAGAACCAGTGAGATTGTATCCACTGTAGACCTGTTGTGGTGAATGGCAAATTGCAGTGGGTCCAGGTCCTTACTTAGGCTGGAGTTGATTCTGGCCATGACTAACCTCTCAAGGTACTTCATCACAGTAGATGTGAGTGCAACTGGACGGTCGTCCGTCAAATTTCAAAGAAAAGTTTTCATCAAAGTACATAGAGTGCCTTGTAAAAATATTCGGCCCCCTACCCTTTGATCACATACGTGAATTTGATCAATTTATCTGAGAACTTTTATTTGTGAATCACATGCTGCTTTTTTCACAGTAGAGCCCAAACAACAGGGAAAGTTGTGAAGCATGAAAAACTATAAATTCTCAAACTGAAATGTCACCAGTTCAAAAGTATTCATCCCCCTTTGCTCAGTGTTCAGTTGAACCACCTCTCACAGCTGTTACAGCCAGTAGTCTTTTTAGATAAATCTCTATTAACTGTGCACAATGTGACGGAGCAAGGTTTGCCCATTCCTCCTTGCAAATTTTCTCAAGCTGTGCCAGGTTAGTTAGGGAGAGCTAGTGGACAACAGTCTTGATGTCTTGCCAGCGATATTTGATCGGGTTAAGGTCAGGACTCTCACTGGGCCACTAAGGGACATCAAATTTCTTCATTTGAAGAAAGTTGCCTCACAGGTGGATAGGATAGTTATGAAAGCTTATGGGGTGTTAGCTTTCATACGTCGAAGGATAGAGTTTAAGAGTCACGATGTAATGATGCAGCTCTATAAAACTCTGGTTAGGCCACACTTGGAGTACTGTGTCCAGTTCTGGTCGCCTCACTATAGGAAGGATGTGGAAGCATTGGAAAGGGTACAGAGGAGATTTACCGGGATGATGCCTGGTTTAGAGAGTATGCATTATGATCAGAGATTAAGGGAGCTAGGGCTTTACTCTTTGGAGAGAAGGAGGATGAGAGGAGACATGATAGAGGTGTACAAGATAATAAGAGGAATAGATAGAGTAGATAGCCAGCGCCTCTTCCCCGGGGCACCACTGCTCAATACAAGAGGACATGGCTTTAAGGTAAGGGGTGGGAAGTTCAAGGGGGATATTAAAGGGAAGTTTTTTACTCAGAGAGTGGTTGGTGCATGGAATGCACTGCCTGAGTCAGATACACTAGTGAAGTTTAAGAGACTACTGGACAGATATTTGGAGGAATTTAAGGTGGGGCGTTATATGGGAGGCAGGGTTTGAGGGTCGGCACAACATTGTGGCCAAAGGGCCTGTACCGTGCTGTACTATTCTATGTTCCATGTTTGATGTTGATGGTTTCTCTGGCAGAGTGATTTGGCTTGTTGTCCTGCTGAAAGATGAACTTCCTCCCCAGTTTAAGCTTTCTAGCAGAGGCTAGCAGCTTTTTATTCAGGATCTCTCTGTATTTAGCAGCATTCATCTTCCCATCAATCCTGACCAGATTTCTGGTCTCTGCTGCTGAAAATCATCTTCATAGTTTGATGGGGATACCATACTTTCCAGTACAGATGGGGTTCCCTGGCTGATGCACAATATTAGATTTATGCCTCACTTACAGCTTAGTTTTGAGGCCAAAGAGTTCCACTTTAGTCTCATCCGAGCATAAGACCTTCTTCCACTCCTTTATAGTTTCTGCTGTGTAACACTTTGCAGTCTTTACAGGCAAGGATAAGCTTTTTTTGGTCAGGGCTGCTTCTTTGCCATTCTTCCATAAATACGTGATTTGCGCAAGGCTTTAAAGATTGTGGAGCCATGAAATTCATCTCCAGTTGCAGCCACTGACTCCTGCAGCTCACTCAGAGTGACTGTTGTTGTCACAGTAGCCTCTCTTACAAGTGTCAATCTTCTCCAGTGACTAAGTTTAGAGAGATCGCCTGACATAGGCAGTGTGGCTGTGGTTTCATATTTTTTCCACTGTTTCACGATGGGCTACATTGAGTTCTGAAGTGTGTTCAGTGCCTTTGAGATGGTCTTGTACCCTTCTCCAGATTTGTGATTCGATATTAACACTTGTCTTGAATGCTCTTTAGTCTTCATTTTGGTTCGGTCTGTTGAAAATTTACCATACTGTTGGCCCTTATCCCCTCTCCCGGTACTTATTAAAGTGCCCATGATGTCAAAAGGCATGTGATGTCAGCCAGTAGCATGTGAAAGATTTAAAAAGGAGACTACCGCATCCAGCGGGCAGCAGAGTGAGAGGTGGCAGAGTGATAGGGCTTTGGCTCAACGGGCTTAGGCAGTAACAGGATGAAGCGAGGTAGGTTTGCCTGTGTTAATTGCGGAAAGGAGGAACTGTGTGTGTGGAGCTGCAGCTCGATGACCTTTGCCTGATCAGGGAGAGTGAGGAGGTGATAGAAAGCAGTTATAGGCAGGTATTCATGCCAGCGCCACGGGAGATAGATAGGTGGGTCACAGTCAGGAGGGGGAAGGGAAAGAGTCAGGTACTAGAGAGTACCCCAGTGGCTGTGCCCCTTGACAATAAGTACTCCTGTTTGAGTACTGTTGGCGGGGACAGCTTACCTGGGGGAAGCCACAGTGGCCGTGCCTCCAGCACAGAGTCTGGCCCTGTGGCTCAGAAGAGTAGGGAAAGGAAGATGAAGGTAGTAGTGATAGAGGACTCTATAGTTAGGGGGTCAGACAGGTGAATCTGTGGATGCAGGAAAGAAACTCGGATGGCAGTTTCCCTCTCAGGTGCCAGGGTCGGGGATATTTCTGATCGCGTCCCAAGATATCCTGATGTGGGAGGGTGAAGAGCCAGAGGTCGTGGTACATATTGGTACCAATGACATAGGTAGGAAAAGGGAAGAGGTCCTGAAAAAAGACTGCAGGGAGTTAGGAAAGAAGTTAAGAAGCAGGACCGCAAAGGTAGTAATCTCAGGATTACCGCCTGTGCCATGTGACAGTGAGAATAGGAATTGTTGGAGGGTGGGAACTGAACTGAAGAGACTGCGGAAGAGGAGGTTGGCTCACGAAAAGAGAAAGCTTGTAGACAGTGCGAGCGGGAGGATAGACAGGTGATAGAGAAGTGACGAGCTCAGACCAATGGTTTGAGATGTGTCTATTTTAATGCAAGGAGTGTTGTGAACAAAGTGGATGAGCTTAGAGCATGGATCAGTACTTGGAGATATGATGCGGTGGCCGTCACAGAGACTTGGATGACTCAGGGACAGGAATGGTTACTTCAAGTGCTGGGTTTTAGATGTTTCAGAAAGGAGAGGGAGGGAGGCAAAAGAGGTGGGGGCATAGCACTGTTGATCAGAGATCGTGTCACGGCTGCAGAAAAGGAGGAAGACATGGAAGGATTGTCTATGGAGTCTCTGTGGGTGGAAGTTAGGAAAAGGAAGGGGTCAGTAACTTTAACAGGCCGCCCAATAGTAACAGGGATATCGAGGAGCAGATAGGGAAACAGATCCTGGAAAGGTGTAATAATAACAGAGTTGACGTGATGAGAGATTTTAATTTCCCAAATATCAATTGGCATCTCCCTAGAGTAAGGGGTTTAGATAGGGTGGATTTGGTTAGGTGTGTTCAGGAAGGTTTCTTGACACAATATGTAGATAAGCCTCCAAGAGGAGAGGCTGTACTTGATATGGTATTAGGAAATGAACCTGGATATGTGTCAGGTCTCTCAGTGGGAGAACATTTTGGAGATAGTGATCATAATTCTGTCTCCTTTACAATAGCATTGGAGAGAGATAGGAACAGACAAGCTAGAAAATCGTTTAATTGGAGTAAGAGGAATTAGGAGGCTATCAGGCAGGGAATTACAGGCTTAAATTGGAAACAGATGCTCTCAGGGAAGAAATGTGGCAAATATTCAGGGGATATTTGTGTGGAGAATGTAGGTACATTCCAATGAGACAGGGAAGTTATGGTAGGGTGCAGGAACTGTGGTGTACAAAGGCTGTAATAACTCTAGTCAAGAAGAAAAGAAAGGCTTACACGAGGTTCGGAGTGCTAGGTAATGTTAGAGATCTAGAAGATTACAAGGCTAATAGGAAGGAGCTTAAGAAGGAAATTAGGAGAGCAGAAGGGGCCTTGAAGGGCAGGATTAAGGAAAACCCAAAGGCATTCTACAAGTATGTGAAGAGGAAGAGGATAAGACGTGAAAGAATAGGACTTATCAAGTGTGACAGTGGGAAAGTGTGTATGGAACCAGAGGAAATAGCAGAGGTATTTAATGAATACTTTACTTCAGTGTTCACCATGGAAAAGGATCTTGGTGATTGTAGTGATGACTTGCAGCAGACTGAAAAGCTTGAGCATGTAGATATTAAGAAACAGGATGTGCTGGAGCTTTTGGGAAGCATCAAGTTCAATAAGTCGCTGGGACCAGATGAGATATACCCCAGGCTACTGTTGGAGGTGAAGGAGGAGATTGCTGAGCCTCTGGTGATGAGCTTTGCATCATCATTGGGGACTGGAGAGCTTTCAAAGGATTGGAAGGTTGTGGATGTTGTTCCTTTATTCAAGAAAGGGAGTAGAGATAGCCCAGGAAATTATAGACCAGTGAGGCTTACCTCAGTGGTTGGTAAGTTGATGGAGAAGATCCTGAGAGGCAGGATTTATGAACATTTGGAGAGGTACAATGTGATTAGGAGTAGTCAGCATGGCTTTGTCAAGGGCAGGTCGTGCCTTACGAGCCTGATTCAATTTTTTGAGGTTGAGACTAAACACATTGATGAAGGAAGAGCAGTAGATGTAGTGTATATGGATTTCAGCAAGGCATTTTATAAGATACCCCATGCAAGACTTATTGAGAAAGTAAATAGGTATGGGATCCAAGGGACATTGCTTTGTGGATCCAGAACTGACTTGCCCACAGGAGGCAAAGAGTCGTTGTAGACGGGTCATATTCTGCATGGAGTTCGGTGACCTGTGGAGTGCCTCAGGGATCTGTTCTGGGGCACTTACTCTTCGTGATTTTTATAAATGACCTGGATGAGGAAGTGGAGGAATGGGTTAGTAAGTTTGCTGATGACACAGAGGTTGGGGAGGTTGGGGGTGTTGTGGATAGTGTGGAGGGCTGTCAGAGTTTTGGTTGGTCAAATATGATGGCAGAATATTGTATTAATGATAAGACACTTGGCAATGTGGAGGATCACAGGGATCTTGGGGTTCGAGTCCATAGGACGCTCAAAGCAGCTGTGTGGGTTGACTCTATGGTTAAGAAGGCATATGGTGTGGAATTGTGAGATGTCAGGGTAAGTTTTTTACGCAGAAAGTGGTGAGTTTGTGGAATGGGCTGCTGGCAACGGTGGTGGAAGCAGATACAATGGGGTCTTTTAAGAGACTTTTGGATAGGTGCATGGAGCTTAGTAAAATAGAGGGCTGTAGGTAAGCCTAGTAATTTCTAAGGTAGCGACATGTTCGGCACAACTTTGTAGGCCAAAGGGCCTGTTTTGTGTGTAGGGTTTCTATGTTCTATGATACTCCAATCTTCTACATGAGCAAATTGGGTGAGTTGGTAAGGTAATATACAGTATTGCACCTGAGTCCGAGGGGAGAGTGAGGAAAGGGGAGGCTGAGGGGAGAACATGAGGAGAGACCAAGGGTAGGGGGTGTTGGGGTGAGACCGAGGGGAAGAGGTAGTTAGGGTGAAGCTGAGGGTACAGGGAGGGGGACACCCAGGGGAGGAGGTGGTAGGGAAGGACCGAGGGGAGATGTGGTTAGTGAGAGACCAAGGAAAGAGGATGGGGAGGTTGGGAAAGTCCAAGGGGAGAAGCAGATAGCGAGAGAGATGGGAGAGGGAAGTAGGGAAAGAGAAGGGAGAGAAAGGTTGGAAGAAGCCGAGGGGTGAAGAAATAAGGGAGGCGAGGGTGAGGTTGTGCTGTCCGAGGGGAGGTGGAGATAGAGAGAGGGAGGCCAAGGGAGGAGGGTGGCCGAGTGATCTAGGGTAGATGGAGTTAAGGAGGGGAGAGAGGGGGTAGGGAGAGACCGAGGGGTGAGGAAGAGATCGAGGTGCGAGGGAGGTAGGGAGAGACTGAGGGGAGAGGAAGGTCGTGAAAGTCAGAGTGGAGATGAAGGTAGAGACAGACTGGAGGGAGGGAGATGGAGAATTGAATTGACTTTATTTCTTACATCCTTCACATTCACGTGAGAAAAAATTCTTTAGATTAGGTTAGATTAGATTATGAGGACACGCAGTCCTCATTTATTGTCATTTAGTAATGCATGCATTAAGAAATGATACAATGTTTCTCCAGAATTATATCACAGAAACACAAGACAAACTGACTGAAAAACTGACCAAAAACCACATAATTATAACATATAGTTACAACAGTGCAAAGCAATACCGTAATTTGATGAAGAACAGACCATGGGCATGGTAAAAGTCTCAAAGTCTCTCGACAGTCCCATCATCTCACGCAGATGGTAGAAGGAAGGAAAAAAACTCTTCCTGCCATGAGCTTCCAGTGTCGCAACCTTGTCGATGCAGCATCCTGGAAGCACCCGACCACAGCCGACTCTCGAGTCCGTCTGAAAACTCCGAGCCTCCGACCAGCTCTCCGACACAGAGCACCATCTCTGCCGAGCGCTTCGACCCCGACCCCGGCAATAGGCAAAGCCGAGGGTTTGGGGCCTTCCCCTCCGGAGATTCTCGATCGCACAGTAGCAGCGGCAGCGAAGCGGGCATTTCAGAAGTTTCTCCAGATGTTCCTCCGTACTCTCACGGCTGTCTCCATCAAATCAGGATTGTGCACGGCCCCCTAGTTAACACATACGATATCATTGGGAACGTCCACGTGCGCTGCATCGCGCCGCCATCTTCTCCTCCCTCCTCCTTACGTTATGTCTCTGTCTGAAGGGGCAATGTGCAATATATAGTAATTTGTAATAAAGAGTATGTTCAACAGGACAGTCAATATAACGTAGAAATACAGCTGTATTGGCAAGAATTATTCGGTCTGATGGCCTGGTGGAAGAAGCTGTCCGAGAGCCTTTTGGTCCTGGTTTTTATGCTGCGGTACTGTTTCCTGGATGGTAGTAGCTGGAACAGTTTGTGGTTGGGGTGACTCGGGTCCCCAATGATCCTTTAGGCCCCTTTAACACACCTGTCACTATAAATGTCCTGAATAGTGGGAAGTTCACATCTACAGATGTGCTGGGATGTCCGCACCACTCTCTGCAGAGTCCTGCGATCGAGGGAAGTACAGTTCCCATACCAGGCAGTGATGCAGCCAGTCAGGATGCTCTCAATTGTGCCCCTGTAGAAAGTCCTTATGATTTGTGGGTCCATACCAAACTTCTTCAACCATCTGAGGTGAAAGAGGCACTTACCTACTGCCCACCGTGGTGTAATAATATGTACAACAGGACAGTCGATATAACATAGAAATACAGCTGTATCAGTGTGAATTAATCAGTCTGATGGCCTGGTGGAAGAAGCTGTCCCGGGGCCTATTGGTCCTGGCTTTTATGCTGTGGTACTGTTTCCCAGATGGTAGTAGCTGGAACAGTTTGTGGTTGGGGTGACTCGGGTCCTCAATGATCCTTTAGGCCCTTTTAACACACCTGTCACTATAAATGTCCTGAATAGTGGGAAGTTCACATCTACAGATGTGCTGGGATGTCCGCACCACTCTCTGCAGAGTCCTGCGATCGAGGGAAGGAAGTACAGTTCCCATACCAGGCAGTGATGCAGCCAGTCAGGATGCTCTCAATTTTGCCCCTGTAGAAAGTTCTTAGGATTTGTGTGTCCATACCAAACTTCTTCAATTGTCTGAGGTGAAAGAGATGCTTACTTTCTGCCTATGTCAATTACAAACACAGGAGATTCTGCAGATGCTGAAAATCTGCAGAAAATGCTGGAGAAACTCAGCAGGTCTGGCAGCATCCATGGTGAGGAATGAACAGTGGACATTTTGTGCTGAGACCTTTCATCAGGACTGGAAGAGATGAGGGGAGAAATCGAAATAAGAAGGTGGGGGAAGAGAAGCAGTACAGGCTGGGAGGTGATAGGTGGAGCCAGGCGAGGGGGAAGGTGAGTGAGTGGGGGGGTGAAGTGAGAGGCTGGGAGGTGATGGGTGGAAAACGTAAAGGGCTGAAGAGACCCAAAACGTTGACTCTTTATTTTCCTCCATAGATGCTGCCTGAGCTGCTGTGCTCCCCAGTATTTTGTGTGTCCTATACACAGCCCAGTGCAGAATGTTTTGTCAGGGGTTTATCCCACTCCCTAATTCATCCTTTGGGTTTTATTCAACTCCTATCTACAAAACACTCAATTCCCTGGAGGACCCACCATCCCAGGAAAACCCCCCTGTACCCATAGTGATCACATTCTCCATCTCTACATGATGGTCACCCCAGCAGAGGGACAGACATTCAGTTTGGGCAGAGCCCTTGACTGCCTGGACCCACGAATGGCCATCTTGGCCAGGTCCAGGAACAAGCCCACCAGTAGATTCTCTGAGCATCCCAACCCCTCCGTACTGGGTGACCATATATCAGGAGCACAGGGCTGAAGTACAACCAAAACGTGAGCAGCAGCCCCTTCAGATACTCAAACAGGGGCTGCAACCTCTCACACTTCATATAAACATTGTACCCTGACTCCTCCCGGCCTCACAAAGGACAGGTGAACCGGGTGTCTGTGAAACGGGTCAAAAATCTATTGCACGGCACAGGGGAAAAGTTCACTCAACTTCACTCACCCCGTCATTGAAATGTTCCCACAACCTATGGACTCACTTTCAAGGACTCTTCATCTCATGATCTTGATATTTATTGCTTATTTATTTATCATTATTATTTCTTCTTTTTGTATTTGCGCAGTTTGTTGTCTTCTGCACTCTGGTTGAATGGCCTAACTGGTCGGTCTTTCATTCATTCTGTTGTGGTTATTATTCTATAGATTTATTGAGTATGCCCACAAGAAAATGAATCTCCGGGTTGTATATGGTGACATATCTGTAATTTGACAATAAATTTACTCTGAACTTTGGAGTGCACCTTATGCTAAATGTCAATCTTCTGCAATATATTTTATAATTTGTTAATTTATTTGTGGCAATACTACGTGATGTGCTGTTGTGAGTTATATGTACTGTGTTGTGCACCTTGGTCCGGAGGAAGGTTGTTTTGTTTGGCAGGATACGTGTATACGGTTGAATTTGAAAGTCCATTTAATCAGTGACAGTAAATTTTTTGTGACGAGGAACAAGAGCCACATATCTCTTCACTACAATTAATGAAAAAGAACACAATAGAAACTTGGGATGTTTTCTCTGGAGCATTGGAGGCTGAGGGGAGATCAGATAGAGGTTTATAACATCTGAGAGGCAGAGATAGAGTGGACAGAGAGTATCTCTTTCCCAGGGTTGAAATGTCATATACCAGAGAGCAGGCATTGAAGGTGAGAGGGGGTAGGTTCAAGAGGGATGTGAGAGGTAAGTTTTTTCCTCAGAGAGTGGTGGATGCCTGAATGTGCTGCCTGGTCTGGTGGTAGATGCAAATACATTCGAGGCTTTTAAGAGACACTTTGACAGGCACTTTGATGTGAGGAAGATGTAGGGATGTGAACATTGTGTAGGTAGGAGGGAAAAGCTCAAAGTAAAGTCAAAGTAAATTTTATTATCAGAGTACATGTATCCCCACATACAACCCTGAGATTCATTTTCCTGCGGGCATTTGCAGCAAATGTGTAGAATAGTAACTATAACAGGATCAATGAAAGATCAAGTAGATTGCAGAAGGTGCAAACTGTGCAAATGCAAATATAAATAAATAGCAATAAATAACGAGAACATGAAATAACAAGATAAAGTCCTTAAAGTGAGATCGTTAGTTGTGGGAACATCTGAAGGGATTAGTGTTTGGGTGTTTCTGATTTGTTTTTTATCTGGTTCAGCACAACATTGTGGGCCGAAGGGCCTGTTTCTGTGCTGTACTGTTCTATGTTCCATGTACTAGAACACAGAATCAGAATCAGGTTCATTATCACTGACAAATGTCATGAATTTTGTTGTTTTGCAGCAGCAGTACAGAGCAATACACAAGTTACAGTAACAAATATATACAAAATAAATATGTAGTGTAGAAAGAGAGCAAAAATAGTGGGGTAATGTTCATGGGTTCACTGTCCGTTCAGAAATCTGATGGTGGAGGGAACAAGCTGTTCCTGAAATGTTGAATGTGTGTCTTCAGGCTCCTGTACCTCCTCTCTGATGGTGGTAATGAGAAGAGGGCATGTCCTGGGTGGTGGGGGTCCTGACTGATGGATACTGCCTTTTTAATTTCTATTGCACATTTGTTGCTTGTCAGTCTTTGTCTATGCGTAGTTTTTCATTGATTCTGTTGTATTTTTTGTTTCACTGTGAATGCCGGGAAGAAACTGAATCTCAGGGTATTATATAGTAATATGTAGCTACACACTCACACACACACACACACACACACACACACACACACACACAAAATGAATCCCCTTAAAGTCGAGGAGCAACACCTTATATTCCTTCTGCGTAGCCTTCAACCTAATGGTACGAATATCAATTTCTCCTTCCGGTGAACAAAATTCTCCTCCCCCTTCGTCTCTTCCCCAATGTGACCTTTTACTACTTAGCACAAAACTATTACTTCCCCCTGGGTCCCCTCCTCCTGCCATTTCTCCGATTGTCCACTCTCCTCTCTGATCAGATTCTTTCTTCTCCAGCCCTCGACCTTTCCCACCCACTTGGACTCACCTATCACCTTCCAGCTAGCCTCCCTCCCCGCCACCATTTAGTTCAGGATTGGGGTTGTGGTTGGCAGAGAAAGAGGGTGGGGATGTGAGCTGTACATTAACACTGAACATCGTTCTGTCCCTCAGTCACAGACTCCACACTCGGTGATCCGTGTGTAACCCACACCGTCCTGGATCAGCCCTGGAGGAGCACGGATTGTTCCAACACTGAGTGTACCGGTGGACAATGGATGAGTGATGTAAATCTTGAAGTAGGATGGTACAGATTTAACAGGTAAAGTGAGGAGATGATCACTGAGAAACTGGACACAGATGGGAATGTAAACAGGGGAACAAGGGGTGTGCGAATGGGAAATGCAGGGAGACCGGGATCATCAGTGACTGCACTGAGATGGGGAGTAAATACAGGGAGAGGGGAGATCCCACATTCTCTGGGCAGAGACAAGGGGGAGGTACAACAAAGAGGGAATTCCCAGGATTGGGGATGATTGACCAGAGACAGGGTACGGACAGGGTGAGTGCAATTTCCCATGTCTCTCTGAGTGAATAAACTCCCTCAGATCAGAGACTGACTCTCTGATTGTTGTTTCAGTTCTGGAGGATGGAAGATTCCCGAGACGGTCGTTCTACAGTATCGCTGTTCTGGGTACTACCCAGGCTGGTTAAACGGTAGGGTCCGAGTTTACATCAGTGGGGCTCGGGTATTTTTGGAGAATGTCACAATAACAACCTGAATCTCTTCAGTGGGCCCAGCATGGACACAGAACCCCATCTCCTTGAGAGGTCTCCCCACAGTCACTCAGACTGCTCTACGGTCCTGTATCGTCATGGAGTCCGGTAGAGGAGTGCCAACTTCCTGGAGTTGGGTTACAGAACTGATCTGCCCACTGACCCCATTCTGGAGGAGTTTCAATGACCCCAGACACATTTCAGTGTTGGGGCAATCTCCAGGGAGTCGGGGAAGTCTGCAGACATTATCATTCACCCATCAGTGGGACAAATTAATGGTTGCCATGGTGACGTAGCGGTTAGTGCGTCACTATCTCAGCTCAGGGTGTCGGAGTTCAGAGTTCAATTCCAGTGTCATCTGTGAGGAGTCTCTGTCCGTCCTCCCCATGGAATGCATGGGTTTTTCCCGGGTTCTCTGGTCTCCTCCCACAGTCCAAAGACGTACCGGTTGGGTTCATTGGCCATTGTAAATTGTCCCATTATTAGGATTGGGTTAATTGGGGTTGTTGGGGTGTCATGGGTCAAAGGGTCAGAAATGCCGACTCCACCCTTTATTGCTAAATAAATCAATAATTTAGTTTACTTAACATTCTGTTCAGTTGTGGATAAAATGTATGAAAATATGAATAATCCTGGAACATTCAGACCAGTGAGTCTCAGGTCATTGGTGGGGAACCTAGTGGAGAGGATTTATGATCATTTGGAAGATTGAGGGTGAGTTAGGGACAGTGAACCTTTCTTTGTGTGGGGCAAGTTGTGACTTAGTAACTTGCTGGAGTGTTTCGAGGGGTTGACAGATGATTGATGAAGGTAGAGCTGTGGATGTTGTCCTCAAGAACTTTAGACCATAAGTTTATCAGACAAAGGAGCAGTATTCAGCTATTTGGCCTTTGAGTCTGCAACACCATTCCATCATGGCTGTTTCATTTAATCCCATTCTAATGCCTTCTCCCTGTAACATTTGACACTCTCATGATTCAGGAACCTGTCAACCTCAGTTTTAAATATACCCAATTTTGTGGCTTCCACAGCCGTCTGTGGCAATGAATTCCATAGAATCACTTCCCTCTGGCTAAAGAAATTCGTCCTCATCTCTGATCTAGAGGGAGGCTCTTGTGTTGTGAGGCTGTGCCCTCTGGTCCCAGACTCCCCCGCTATAGGAAACATCCTCTGCATGTCCACTCTATCTAGTCCTTTCAATATTCGATAGGTTTCAATGAGATCCCCCAGACGTTTGACAAGGTCCCTCATGGGAGGCTCATTCAGAAGATTAAGGTGCTGCTGCGGGGAGGGTGGGGTGGAGAGGGAGAGGGCAGCAGCTCAGTGCTGACTGAGGCTGGACCGGACCATGGGTTGTGAACCACTGATTTACAGTGGGTCCTGATCCACATTCCCTGCTGTACTGTGGGACCGGGTACATTTTACAGTGTTTATAAATCTCATTCCAGGTCCCCATCCCAACGTGGGAGAGGGGGAGGTGACCAGGACCATCTGCTTCACCGGGACTCGATACACCTGTTACTGGAGGCGGGAGATCAAGGTGAAAAACTGCTCCGGTTACTTTGTGTATTGGCTGTGGAACGCACCCTCGAGCAATGCTATGTACTGTACAGGTAGGTCACCGTTCCCCAGTGACACAGTAGTGTAGTTGTTGTGGGGAAACTCTGGGACATCCTGAGTCACCAACACACACTATGGGCCGAGTTTTCCACTCGGCTGCCCTGCCTGTGGTCTGTGATCACCTTTCCCGTATCCCCCTTCACACCTGGGTCAGAATGAAACTGCCCAGTCTGACCTGAGACAGAGATCATAGAACACAGAACAGTACAGCACAGCACAGGCCCTTCGACCCACAATGTTGTGTCAGCTGCTGGGAGAGTGTCTACCCATCCCCTGGAGTGAGGGAGTGTGAGACTGACAGGAAATGGAGGGAGCAGTGGTGAGAGGTAGGGGAGGGAGGGAGTGATGTACCAACAGGAGAAGGAATTAGAGAGGGAGCGATGGGAGAGGGTGCACGGGAGAGACTGTGTGAATTGGGAGGGTGACAGCGATGGAAGAGGGACTTAGGGAGAGAACGAGGGGAGCAGGGTTTCGCAAGACACCCAGGGGAGAGGGAGGTAGAGAGACACTGAGGTGTTGAGGAGGTAGGGAGAGACCGAAGGCTAAGGGAGGTAGGGAGAGACTGAGGGTATAGGGAGTTTTGGAGAGTCCAAGGGGAACAGGAGAGATGGAGAGACTGAGAGAGAACAAGGGCAGAGGGATGGAGGGAGAGATGGAGGAAGAGAGACATCGAGGGGAGAGGGCGTGAGAGAGATTCTGCGAGGATTAGTATTTAGGGTGAGATCGAGGGGAGAAGGCGATAGGGAGACACTGGCAGAGAATAGTAGGGTGAGACCGAGGGCAGAGGGAGTCTGGATGAGACCAGGAGGATAGGAAGGGACCGAGAGGAGAGGGAGATAGGGTGAAATGGAGAGGAGAGGGAGGTTGGGACCCCGATAGGAGTGGCATTTGGGGAGAGTCTGAGTGACAAGGAGATTGGGGAGAGACCAAGAGTAGAAGGAGGAAAGCAGATCACGGGGCGAGCAAGTTAGGGAGAGACCGAGGGGTGGGGTGGGAGGGACAGGCCAAAGGGAGAATCAGGTAGTGTGAGAATGAGTTGGAGATGGAGTTCGGGAGTAACTGAGAGGAGGTGGAGGTAGGGAGAGTCCGAGGGGAGGGGGAGGGAGGGAGCGTCCGAGGGGAGGGAGAGGTAGGGAGGGTCCGAGGGGAGGGGGACATCAAGATTCATTTGTTGCAGGAATACTCAGTAACACTAATAGCCATAGTAAAATCAGTGAAAGACTGCACCAACAGGGACGACAGCCAGTGTTTATAGAGAACAAACTGAGTAAATACAAAAAGACAGAAAAATGATAAATAATAATAATGATAAATAAATTAAATATTGAGAACATGAGATGAAGAGTCCAGGAAAGTGAGTCCGTAGGTTGTGGGATCAGTTCAGTGATGAACAAGTGAAGTTGAGTGAAGTTATCCACACTGGTTCGAGAGCCTGATGGTTGACGGTAATAACTCTTCCTGAACCTGGTGGTGTGGGTGCTGAGGCTCCAGTACCTCTTTCCTGATGGCAGCAGTGAGAAGAGAGCATGGCCTGGGTAGTGTGGGTCCTTGATGATGGATGCTGCTTTCCTGTGACAGAACAGACCGTGTGGATATGGGGAGAGCTTTACCTGTGATGGACAGGGTCAAACCCACTACTTTGTGAAAGATTTTCTGCTCAAGGGCATCAGTGTTTCCTTTCCAGGCAGTGAAGCAGCCAGTCAATATACTCTCCACCACACATCTCAGGAAGTTTGTCAAAGTATCAGATGTCACGCTGAATCTTCACTGAATTCTGAGGAAGTCGAGGTGCTGCCCTGCTTTCTTTGTCATTGCACTGATGTGCTGGGCCCAGGTCAGATCCTCTGAAATGATAACACCGAGGAAGTTAAAGTTGTTGATCCTCTCCACCCCTGATCCCTCGATGAGGACTGGCTCATGGATCTCTGGTTTCCTTCTCCTGAAGTCAATGATCAGCTCCTCGCCAAAAGAGCATTGAGCTCATATGGAAGTGAAGCATCACTGCCATTCTTGATGTGCGGTTTCGCCTTGTGGGAAGTGAAGGCCTGCAAACCCTGGCAGAGCTGATTGGATTCAGATTTCTGGATCATTGGGACCTTTTTTGGGGCAGGAGTGACCTGTACAAAAAGGACGGGTTGCACTTGAATCCCACGGGACCAATATCCTGGCAGGGAGATTTGCTAAGGCTACTGGGGAGAGTTTAAACTAGGATTGCTGGGTGGGAACCAAACTGAAGAGACAGAGGAAGAGGCGGTTGGCTCACAAATAGAGAAAGCTTGGAGACAGTGCGATGGTTTGAGATGTGTCTACTTTAATGCAAGGAGTATTATGAACAAAGCGGATGAGCTGAGAGCATGGATCAGTACTTGGAGCTACGATGTTGTGTCCATTACAGAGACTTGGATGGCTCAGGGGCAGGAATGGTTACTTAGAGTGCCAGGCTTTAGATGTTTCAGAAAGTACAGGAAGGGAGGCAAAAGAGGTGGGGGCATGGCACTGTTGATCAGAGATAATCGTGTTACGGCTGCAGAAAAGGAAGAAGACATGGAAGGATTGTCTACGGAGTCTCTGTGGGTGGAAGTTAGGAACAGGAAGGGGTCAATAAATCTACTGGCTGTTTTTTAGAGACCATCTAATAGTAACAGGGACATCGAGGAGCAGATAGGGAGACAAATTCTGGAAAGGTATAATAATAACAGGGTTGTCGTGGTGGGAGATTTTAATTTCCCAAATATCGATTGGCTTGTCCCTAGAGCGAGGGGTTAAGATGGGGTGGAGTTGTTAGGTATGTTAAAGAAGGTTTCTTGACACAATATGTAGATAAGCCTACAAGAGGAGAGACTGTACTTGATTTGGTATTGGGAAATGAACCTGGTCAGGTGTCAGGTCTCTCAGTGGGAGAGCATTTTGGAGATGATGATCACAATTCTGTCTCCTTTACCATAGCATTGGAGAGGGATAGGACCAGACAAGTCAGGAAAGCTTTTAATTGGAGTAAGGGGAAATATGAGTCTATCAGGCAGGAACTTGGAAACATAAATTGGGAATAGATGTTGTCAGGGAAATGTATGGAAGAAATTTGGCAAATGTTCAGGGAATATTTGTGGAATTCTGCAAAGGTATGTTCCAATGAGACATGGAAAGGATGATAGGGTACAGGAACTGTGGTGTATAAAGGCTGTTGTATATCTAGTCAAGAAGAAAAGAAGAGCTTATGAAAGGTTCAGAAAACTAGGTAATGATAGAGATCTAGAAGATTATAAGGCTAGTGAGAAGGAGCTTAAGAAAGAAATTAAGAGAGCCAGAAGAGGCCATCAGTCGGCTTTGGCAGACAGGATTAAGAAAAACCTTAAGGCATCCCATAAGTATGTGAAGAGCAAGAGGATAAGACGTGAGAGAATAGGACCGATCAAGTGTGACATTGGAAAAGTGTGTATGGAACTGGAGGAGATAGAAGAGGTACTTAATGAATACTTAGCTTCAGTATTCACTACGGAAAAGGATCTTGGCGATTGTAGGGATGACTTACAGTGGACTGAAAAGCTTGAGCATGTAGATATTAAGAAAGGGGATGTGCTGGAGCTTTTGGAAAGCATCAAGTTGGATAAGTCACTGGGACCGGACGAGATGTGCCCCAGGCTACTGTGGGAGGCGAGGGAGGAGATTGTTGAGTCTCTGGTGATGATCTTTGCATCATCAATGAGAACAGGAGAGGTTCCAGAGGATTAAAAGATTGCAGATGTTGTTCCATTATTCAAGAAAGGGAGTAGAGATAGCCCAGGAAACTGTAGACCAGTGCATCTTACTTCAGTGGTTAGCAAATTGATGGAGAAGATCGTGAGAGGCAGGATTTATGAACATTTGGAGAGGCATAATGTGATTAGGAATAGTCAGCATGGCTTTGTCAAAGGCAGGTCGTGCATTATGAGCCTGATTTTAATTTTTTGAGGATGTGACTAAACACATTGATGAAGGAAGTGCAGTAGATGTAGTGTATACGGCAAGGCATTTGACAAGGTACCCCATGTAAGGTTTATTGAGAAAGTAAGGAGGCATGTGATCCAAGGGGACATTGCTTTGTGGATCCAGAACTGGCTTGCCTACAGAAGGCAAAGAGTAGTTGTAGATGGGTCATATTGTGCGTGGAGGTCGGTGAGCGGTGGTGTGCCTTAGGGATCTGTTTTGGGACCCCTGCTCTTCGTGATTTTTATAAATTACCTGGATGAGGAAGTGGAGGGATGGGTTAGTAAATTTGCTGATAACACAGAGGTTGAGGGTGTTGTCGATAGTGTGGCGGGCTGTCAGAGGTTACAGTGGGACATTGATAGGATGCAAAACTGGGCTGAGAAGTGGCAGATGGAGTTCAACCCATACAAGTGTGAGGTGGTTCATTTTGGTAGGTCAAATATGATGGCAGAATATAGTATTAATGGTAAGACTCTTGGCAGTGTGGAGGATCACAGGGATCTTGGGGTCCGAGTCTATAGGTCACTGAAAGCAGCTGTGCAGGTTGACTCTGTGGTTAAGAAGACATATGGTGTATTGGCCTTCATCAATCGTGGGATTGAGTTTAAGAGCCGAGAGGTAATGTTGCAGTTATATAGGACCCTGGTCAGACCCCACTTGGAGTCCTGTGCTCAGTTCTGGTTCCCTCACTACAGGAAGGATGTGGAAACCATAGAAAGGGTGCAGAGGAGATTTACAAGGATGTTGCCTGGATTGGGGAGCGTGCCTTACGAGAATAGGTTGAGTGAACTTGGCCTTTTCTCCTTGGAGAGACGGAGGATGAGATGTGACCTGATAGAGGTGTATAAGATGATGAGAGGCATTGATCGTGTGGATAGTCAGAGACTTTTTCCCAGGGCTGGAATGGCTAGCACGAGAGGGCACAGGTTTAAGGTGCTTGGAAGTAGGTACAGAGGAGATGTCAGGAGTAAGTTTTTACGCAGAGAGTGGTGATTGCGTGGAATGGGCTGCCGGCAATGGTGTTGGAAGCGGATACAATAGGGTCTTTCAAGAGACTCCTGGACAGGTACATGGAGCTCAAAAAAATAGAGGGTTACAGGTTATTCGAGGTAATCTCTCAGGTAAGGACAAGTTTGGCCCAGCTTTATTGGCTGAATGACCTGTATTGTGCTGTAGGTTTTCTATATTTCTAGAGCTGAGTAGGTTAAAATATTGACACAACAGTGTGGGCTGAAGCACCTGTACTGTGTTGTAGAGTTCGATGTTCCATGTGTCATAGTGTGCCAGTGAACGAGTGGGAAGGCTTTGGCTAAACAGCCAGAGGTACAGATAAGAAGAGGGAAGCTCTTTGTTTTAGGACAGAGTATTTAGGAAGGAATGCTCCTCCTGTCAGATGTGAGAATTCAGGTTACCTGACTGTTTCCCTGATGACTACATCTGTTGGAAGTGCACCCAACTTCAGGAACTGACTGACTGGGTCACGGAGCTGGAGTTGGGTGCAATTAGGATCATCCGGGATGCTGAAGATATCCAAGATGAGATATTTGAAGAGGTGGTCATACCCAGACAGCAGATGGGTGACCATCAGGAGAGATGAGGGGATTAGGAAGTCAGTGCAGGGTTCCCCTGTGGCCATTTCCGCTTCCAGCAATCCCCTCACCTCATCACAAGACACTTTACAATGCCCAATTAAACTGCCAACTGGTACTCCTTTGGATTCTGGGAGGAAACCGGAGCACCCGGAGGAAACCCACTTGGTCACGGGGAGAACGTACAAACTCCTCACCGGCAGTGGTGGGAATTGAACCCGGGTCACTGGTAATGTAAAGAGTTGTGTGAACCACTGTGCTACCTTGCTGTCCCCTGGGTATTAGCCACTTCCTGGGAAAAAGTCTCTGGTTGATCACCCGATCTATGCCTCTTACCATCTTGTTCCTCTCTATCAACTCACCTCTCATCCTCCTTCACTCCAAAGAGAAAAGCCCGAGCTCACTCAGTGGAGTTTGATAAGAGATCAATCCAGGCAGCATCCTGATAAATCTCCTCTGTTCCCTCTCTGAAACATTCACATCCTTCCTTCACTGATGTGAGCAGAACCACCAAACCCTGATCTGCCCTGGCACACCAGGGGACCACGCGGAGATTGTGAAGGTGGAGGGTGGAAGGGATTGGAGAAGAGTGAAGGAGAATGGAGGGATAGGAAGAGACAGACTGGGGTGGAGGCAAGTGGGAAAGCGGAGAGAAGGGGACAATGGGATGGGCAGCAGAGGGAGACTGGAAATGGGGTTGGAAGAAAGATCTGGTGTGTGGGATGAAGAGAGGGGACTGGAAGGAGCCATAGTTGGGGAGTGGGGCATTTTCTGCAAGTTTCTGTCTAAGCCACACACCACCGTGCCTTGGAAATACATTGCTGCTCCTTCAGTGTCACTGGGTCAAAACCCTGGAACTCCAGAACATCATTGTGGGTGTCCCCACACATCAAGGATTGGAACAGGCCATCACCACCACCTTCTCAAGGGAACCTCTGGAGGGGTAGTTATACACTGGCTCAGTCTCTGAAACTCACGTCCCTTTAATGAATAAATAAAATTACTGGTGCCCAGGGGTTGCTGAGGGTGGAAGTGCAGATGGGGGTTGTGGTTGGCCGAGAAAGAGGATGGGGAACGTGAGCTGTACATTAACACTGAACATCGTTCTGTCCCTCTGTCACAGACTCCGCACTTGGTGATCCGTGTGTAACCCACACCGTCCTGGATCAGCCCTGGAGGAGCACGAATTGTTCCAACACTGTGTGTACCGGTGGATATTGGATGGATGATGGAAATCTTGAAGTGGGATGGTACAGATTTAACAGGTAAATTGAGGAGATAATCACTGAGAAACTGGACACAGAAGGGGAATGTAAACAGGGAAACAAGGGGTGTGTGAAGGGGAAATGCAGGGAGACCAGGATCATCAGTGACTACACTGAGATGGGGAGTGAATACAGGGAGAGGGGAGATCCCACATTCTCAGGGTAGAGACAAGGGGGAGGTACAACCGAGAGGGAATTCCCAGGATTGGGAATTATTGACCAGAGACAGGGTACAGACAGGGTGAGTACAATTTCCCATATCTCTCTGAGTGAACAAACTCCCTCAGATCAAGGACTGACTCTCTGATTGTTGTTTCAGTTCCGGAGGATGGAAGATTCCCGAGACGGTTGTTCCGGAGTATCGCTGTTCTGGGTACTACCCAGGCTGGTTAAACGGTAGGTTCAGAGTTTACATCAGTGGGGCTCGGTTATCTTTGGGGAGGGTCACAATAACAACCTGAATCTCTTCAGAGGGCCCCAGCATGGACACAGAACCCCATCTCACTGAGAGGTCTCCCACGGTCACTCAGACCGCCCTATGGTCCTGTATCGTCATGAAGTCCGGTGTAGGAGTGCCAACTTCCTGGAGTTGGGTTACAGAACTGATCTGCCCACTGACCCCATTCTGGATACGACCTGGAGGAGCTTCAATGAACCCAGACTCATTTCAGTGGTGGGGCAATCTCCAGGGAGTTGGGGGAGTCTGCAGACGTCATCGTTCACCAATTAGTGGGATTAATTAATGGTTGCCATGGTAACGTAGTGGTTAGTACATTGCTTTTACATCTTGGAGCGTTGAATTTCAGAGTTCAACTTCAGTGTCATCTGTTAGGAGTCTCTGTCCGTCAAAGCCATTGATTTTCCCCAAGTTCTTCCCACAGACCCAAGTCGTACTGGGTAAATTAATTAGTCATTGTAAATTGTCCCATGATGAGGATCAGGTTAATTGGGGTTGTCGAGGGTTGTTGGGGTGTCATGGGTCAAAGGGTCAGAAAGGCTGACTGCACCCATTATCACTAAATAAATAAATAATTTAATTTACTTAACATTCTCTTCAATTGTGGAGAAAATGTCTGGAAATATGAATAATCCTGGAACATACAGACCAGTGAGCCTCAGGTCATTGGTGGGGAAGCAAGTGGAGAGGATTCTTATGGACAGGACATGATCATTTGGAAGATTGAGGGTAAATTAAGAACAGTGAACCTTTCTTTGTGCGCGGCAAATTGTGACTTAGTAACTTGCTGGAGTATTTCGAGGGGTTAATAGAGGTGATTGATGAAGGTAGAGCTGTGGATGTTGTCTTCAAAGACTTTAGAGCATAAATTTATCAGACAAAGGAGCAGTATTCAGCTATTTGGCCTTTGAGTCTGCAACACCATTCCATCATGGCTGATTCATTTTCCCTCTTAATCCCATTCTAATGCCTTCTGCCTGTAACATTTGATACTCTCATAATTCAAGAACTTGTCAACCTCAGTTTTAAATACACCAAATTTTGTGGCTTCCACAGCCGTCTGTGGCAATGAATTCCACAGAATCACTGCCCTCTGGCTAAAGAAATTCATCCTCATCTCTGATCTAGAGTGACGCTCTTGTGTTGTGAGGCTGTGCCCTCTGGTCCCAGACTCCCCCGCTATAGGAAACATCCTCTGCATGTCCACTCTATCTAGTCCTTTCAATATTCAATGTGTTTCAATGCGATCACCAGACGTTTGACAAGGTCCCTCATGGGAGGCTCATTCAGAAGATTAAGGTGCTGCTGTGGGGAGGGTGGGGTGGAGAGGGAGCGGGCAGCAGCTCAGTGCTGACTGAGGCCGGACCGGACCGTGGGTTGTGAACCACTGATTTACAGTGGGTCCTGATCCACATTCCCTGCTGTACTGTGGAACCGGGTACATTTTACAGTGTTTATAAATCTCATTCCAGGTCCCCATCCCAACGTGGGAGAGGGGGAGGTGATCAGGACCGTCTGCTTCACCCACAGTATATACACCTGTTACTGGAGCCAAGAGATCAAGGTGAAAAACTGCTCCCGTTACTTTGTGTATTGGCTGTGGAACGCACCCTCGAGCAATGCTGTGTACTGTACAGGTGGGTCACCCTTCCCCAGTGACACAGCAGTGTGGTAGTTGTGGGGAAATTCTGAGATATTCTGAGTCACCAACACACACAATGGGCTGAGTTTTCCAGTCGGCTGCCCTGCCCGTGGTCTGTGATCACCTTTCCCGTATCCCCCTTCACACCTGGGTCAGAATGAAACTGCCCAGTCTGACCTGAGACAGAGATCATAGGACACAGAACAGTACAGCACAGCACAGGCCCTTCAGCCCACAATGTTGTGTCAGCTGCCGGGAGAGTGTCTACCCATCCCCTGGAGTGAGGGAGGGTGAGACTGACAGGAAATGGAGAGAGCAGTGGTGAGAGTGAGGGAAGAGGGGGAGTGACGTATCAAGTGGAGAGGGAGACAGTGAGAGTCCGAGGGGAGGGGCAGATTGGGAGAGGCCCAGGTAGGGGAAGGTAGGCAGAGGCAGAGGGGAAGGGGAGGCAAGGAGAGGCCGAGGGGAGTGAGAGGTAGCTGAGAAGCCGAAGGGATGGAAAGACAGGAAGGGGGAGAAAGTGAGAGGCTGAGGGGAGTGGCAGATAGGAAGAGACCAAGATGAGGTGGAGACAGTGATAGCCGAGGGGAGGGGGAGACGGAGAGACCGAGGGGATGGGGAGACAGTGAGAGGCCGCGGAGTTGGGGGCCAGGGAGAGGACGAGGGGAGTGGGAGACAGTGATACACTGACGGCAGGGGGAGACGGAGATGCTGAAAGGGAGGGGCCGAGCTGCGAGTGAGACTCTTGGCAATGTGGAGGATCAGAGCCGGCTTGGGGTCCGAGTCCATAGGACACTCAAAGCTGCTGCGCAGGTTGACTCTGTGGTTAAGAAGGCATGCTGAGCATTGGCCTTCATCAATCGTGGGATTGAGTTCAAGAGCCGAGAGGTAATGTTGCAGCTATATAGGACCCCGGTCAGACCCCACTTGGAGTACGGTACTCAGTTCTGGTTCCCTCACTACAAGAAGGATGTGGAAACCATAGAAAGGGTGCAGAGCAGATTTACAAGGATGTTGCCTGGATTGGGGAGCATGCCTTATGAGAATAGGTTGAGTAAACTCTGCCTTTTCTCCTTGGAGCAGCGGAGGATGAGAGGTGACCTGATAGAGGTGTGTAGATAATGAGAGGCATTGATCATGTGGATAGTCAGGGGCCTTTTCCCAGGGCTGGAATGGCTAGCACGAGAGGTCACAGTTTTAAGGTGCTTGGAAGTGGGTACAGAGGAGATGTCAGGAGTAAGTTTTTTACGCAGAGAGTGGTGAGTTTGTGGAATGGGCTGCCAGCGACGGTGGTGGAGGCAGATACGATCGGGTCTTTCAAGAGCCTCCTGGACAGTTACATGGAGCTCAAAAAAGTAGTGGGCTATGGTTAATCCTAGGTAATCTCTAAGGTAAGGACATGTTCCGCCCAGCTTTATTGGCTGAAGGACCTGTATTGTGCTGTGGGTTTTCTATATTTCTAGACCTGAGTAGGTTAAAATATTGACACAACAGTGTGGGCTGAAGGACCTGTATTGAGTATTTAGGAAGGAATTCTCCTCCTGTGAGATGTGGGAATTCAGGTTACCTGACTGTTTCCCTGATGACTACATCTGTGGGAAATGCACCCAACTTCAGCGCCTGACTGACCGGGTCACGGAGCTGGAGTTGCGTGCAATTAGGATCATCCAGGATGCTGAAGTTATCCAAGATGAGATATTTGAAGAGATGGTCACACCCGGACAGCAGATGGGTGACCAGGAGAGATGAGGGGATTAGGAAGTCAGTGCAGGGTTCCCCTGTGGACATTCCTGCTTCCAGCAATCCCCCTATTTATCCCCTCACCTCATCACAAGACATTTTACAATGCCCAGTTAAACTGCCAACTGGTACTCCTTTGGACTGTGGGAGGAAACCGGAGCACCCGGAGGAAACCCATGTGGTCACGGGGAGAACGTAGAAACTCCTCACCGGCAGTGGTGGGAGTTGAACCCGGGGTGCTGGTAATGTAAAGAGTTGTGTGAACTACTGTGCTACCTTGCTGTCCCCTGGGTATTAGCCACTTCCTGGAAAATGTATCTGGTTGTTCACCCGGTCGAAGCCTCTTACCATCTTGTACCCCTCTATCAAGTCACCTCTCATCCTCCTTCACTCCAAAGAGAAAAGCCCGAGCTCACTCAGTTGAGTTTGATAAGAGATCAATCCAGGCAGCATCCTGATAAATCTCCTCTGTACCCTCTCTGAAACATTCACATCCTTCCTTCACTGATGTGAGCAGAACCACCAAACCCTGATCTGCCCTGGCACACCGGGGGACCACGCGGAGATTGTAAAGGTGGAGGGTGGAAGGGATTGGAGAAGCGTGAAGGAGAATGGAGGGATAGGAAGAGACAGACTGTGGTGGAGGCAAGTGGGAAAGTGGAGAGAAGGGGACAACGGGATGGGCAGCAGAGGGAGACTGGAAATGGAGTTGGAAGAAAGATCTGGTGTATGGGATGAAGAGAGGGGACTGGAAGGAGCCATAGTTGGGGAGTGGGGCATTTTCTGCAAGTTTCTGTCTAAGCCACACACCACCGTGCCTTGGAAATACATTGCTGCTCCTTCAGTGTCACTGGGTCAAAACCCTGGAACTCCAGAATATCATTGTGGGTGTCCCCACACATCAAGGATTGGAACAGGCCACAACCACCATCTCAAGGGAACCTCTGGAGGGGCAGTTATACACTGGCTCAGCCTCTGAAACTCACGTCCCTTTAATGAATAAATAAAATTGCTGGTGCCCAGGGGTTGCTGAGGGTGGAAGTGCAGATGGTGGTTGTGGTTGGCAGAGAAAGAGGATGGGGAACGTGAGCTGTACATTAACACTGAACATCGTTCTGTCCCTCAGTCATAGACTCCACACTCGGTGATCCGTGTGTAGCCCACACCGTCCTGGATCAGACCTGGAGGAGCACAGATTGTTCTAACACTGTGTGTACCGGTGGACAATGGATGGATGATGGAAATCTTGAAGTGGGATGGTACAGATTTAACAGGTAAAGTGAGGAGATAATCTCTGAGAAACTGGACACAGAAGGGGAATGTAAACAGGGGAACAAGGGGTGTGTGAATGGGAAATGCAGGGAGACCGGGATCATCAGTGACTACACTGAGATGGGGAGTAAATACAGGGAGAGGGGAGATCCCACATTCTCAGGGTAGAGACAAGGGGGAGGTACAACAGAGAGGGAATTCCCAGGATTGGGGTGTTATTGACCGGAGACAGGGTGAGTGTAATTTCCCATGTCTCTCTGAGTGATTAAACTCCCTCAGATCAGGGACTGACTCTCTGATTGTTGTTTCAGTTCCGGAGGATGGAAGATTCCCGAGACGGTCGTTCCGGAGTATCGCTGCTCCGGGTACTACCCAGGCTGGTTAAACGGTAGAGTCAGAGTTTACATCAGTGGGGCTTGGTTATTTTTGGGGAGTGTCACAATAACAACCCGAATCTCTTCACAGGATCCTAGCATGGACACAGAACCCCATCTCACTGAGAGGTCTCCCCACAGTCACTCAGACCGCTCTATGGTCCTGTATCGTCATGGAGTCCGGTGGAGGAGTGCCAACTTCCTGGAGTTGGGTTACAGAACTGATCTGCCCACTGACCCCATTCTGGATACGACCCGGAGGAGTTTCAATGACCCCAGACTCATTTCAGTGGTGGGGCAATCTCCAGGGAGTTGGGGGAGTCTGCAGCATCATCGTTCACCAATTAGTGGGATAAATTAATGGTTGCCATGGTAATGTAGTGGTTAGTGCATCACTATCACAGCTCGGGGTGTCGGAGTTCAGAGTTCAATTCCAGCGTCATCTGTAAGGAGCCTCTGTCCATCCTCCCCATAGAATGCATGGGTTTACCCTGGGTTCTCCGGTTTCCTCCCACAGTCCAAAGATGTACCAGGTGGGTTCATCGGTCATTGCAATTGTCCCATGATGACGATCGTGTTAATTGGTGTTGTCGAGGGTTGTTGGGGTCTCATGGGTCAAAGGGTCAGAAAGGCCGACTCCACCCTTTATCGCTAAATAAATCAGTAATTTACTTTACTTAACGTTGTCTTCAATTGTGGAGAAAATGTCTGGAAATATGAATAATCCTGGAATATACAGACCAGTCAGTCTCAGGTCATTGGTGGGGAAGCTAGTGGAGAGGATTTATGATCATTTGGAAGATTGAGGATGAATTAGGACGGTGAACCTTTCTTTGTGCACAGCAAATTGTGACTTAGTAACTTGCTTGACTATTTCGAGGGGTTGATAGAGGTGATTGATGAATGTAGAGCTGTGGATGTTGTCTTCAAGGACTTTAGAGCATAAATTTATAAGACAAAGGAGCTGTATTCAGCAATTTGGCCTTTGAGTCTGCAATACCATTCCATCATGGCTGATTCATTTTCCCTGTTAATCCCATTCTAATGCCTTCTCCCTCTAACATTTGATACTTTCATGATTTAAGAACCCGTCAACCTCAGATTGAAATATACCCAATGACGTGGCTCTCACAGCCATCTGTGGCAATGAATTCCACAGAATTGCTGTCCTCTGGCTCAAGAAATTCATCCTCATCTCCGATCTAGAGGGAGGTTTTTGTGTTGTGAGGCTGTGCCCTCTGGTCCCAGACTCCCCCACTATAGGAACCATCCTCTCCATGTCCACTCTATCTAGGCCTTTCAATATTCGATAGGTTTCAGCGAGATCCCCCAGACGTTTGACAAGGTCCCTCATGGGAGGCTCATTCAGAAGATTAAGGTGCTGCTGCGGGGAGGGTGGGGTGCAGAGGGAGAGGGCAGCAGCTCAGTGCTGACTGAGGCCGGACCGGACCGTGGGTTGTGAACTACTGATTTACAGTGGGTCCTGATTCACATTCTGCGCTGTACTGTGGGACTGGGTACATTTTACAGTGTTTATAAATCTCATTCCAGGTCCCCATCCCAACGTGGGAGAGGGGGAGGTGACCAGGACCGTCTGCTTCACCTGGGGTGGAAACACCTGTTACTGGAGACGGGAGATTAATGTGAAGAACTGCTCTGGTTACTTTGTGTATCGGCTGTGGCGTGTACCCTTGAGCAACGCTGTGTACTGTACAGGTAGGTCACCAGTGACACAGCAGTGTGGTAGTAGGATGTCCTGAGTCACCAACACACACCAGGGGCTGAGTTTTCCAGTCGGCTGCCCTGCCTGTGGTCTGTGATCACCTTTCCCGTATCCCCCTTCACACCTGGGTCAGAATGAAACTGCCCAGTCTGACCTGAGACAGAGATCATAGAACACAGAACAGTACAGCACAGCACAGGCCCTTCGGCTCACAGTGTTGTGTCAGCTGCCGGGAGAGTGTCTCCCCATCCCCTGGAGTGAGGGAGGGTGAGACTGACAGGAAATGGAGGGAGCAGTGGTGAGAGAGAGGGGAGAGGGGAGAGTGATGTACCAAGCGGAAAGGGAGATGGAGGGAGACCGAGGGGAGAGGAAGATAGGGAGAGGCCGAGTGGAGAGGGAAGACAGAGAGATGCCGAGGGGAGAAGGAAGATAGACAGATGCCAAGGGGAGAGGGAAGACAGAGAGATGCCGAGGGGAGAAGGAAGATAGACAGATGCCAAGGGGAGAGGGAAGACAGAGAGATGCCGAGGGGCGGGAGAGAAAGTGAGAACCTGAGGGGCGGGCAGATAGGGAGAGGCCCAGGTAGGGGATGATAGGGGGTGGCCGAGGTGACAGGGAGACGGGGAGGCCGTGGTGAGAGGGAGACAGTGATAGGGCAGAGGGAAGGGAGACAGGGAGACAATGATGGGAAGGGGAGAGAGGGAGAGTCCAAGGGGAGATGGAGGTAGGGTGAGGCCAAAGTGAGCGGCAGACAGAGAAAACCAGGAGCAGGCCAGATGGCGAGGCCGAGGGGATTCGAGTTAGAGAGATGCCGAGGGGATGGGAAGACAGAGAGGGGCAGAGGATAGTGGAAGACAGTGAGAGGCTGAGTGGAGGGGTAAATAGTTAGAGGCCCAGGTAGAGGAAGATAGGGAGAGGCCAAGGGGAGTGGGAGACAGGGAGATGTTGGGAAGGGGAGAGAGGAAGAGTCCAAGGGGAGATGGAGGTAGGGGAGACTCCGAGGGGATGTGAGTCAGGGAGAGGCCAAGCTGAGGAGGAGACAGGAAGTGGCTGAGGGGAGGGGTGCCGAGTGGAGAGGGAAATAGGGGAGAGGCCAAGGGAATGGGGAGACATGGAGAGGCCAAGGGTATGGCGAAAGAGGGGGAGGCGGAGAGAGGCCAGGGGGAGTGGGTGACGGGGAGAAGTCGATGGGTGGAGGAGTTAGTTGCCGAGTTGAGGGGGAGGTAGGGGAGAGGCCGAGGGAATGGGGAGACAGTGAGAGGCCGAGGATATGGGGGTCCAGGCAGAGGCCAAGGGGAGGGGAAGACGGTGATACGCTGAGGGCAGAGGGAAACGGAGACGCTGAAAGGGAGGGGCTGAGCAGCAAGGGAGACTTGGCAATGTGGAGAATCAGAGCGGGCTTGGGGTCCGAGTCCATAAGACACTCAAAGCTGCTGCGCAGGTTGACTCTGTGGTTCAGAAGGCATACGGAGCATTGGCCTTCATCAATTGTGCAATTGAGTTTAAGAGCCAAAAGCTAATGTTGCAGCTATATGGGACCCTGGTCAGACCCCACTGGAGTACTGTGCTCAGTTCTGGTCGCCTCACTACAGGAAGGATGTGGAAACCACAGAAAGGGTGCAGAGGAGATTTACAAGGATGTTGCCTGGATTGGGGAGCATGCCTTATGAGAATAGGTTGAGTGAACTTGGCCTTTTCTCCTTGGAGCGATGGAGGATGAGAGGGGACCTGATAGAGGTGTATAAGATGATGAGAGGCATTGATCGTGTGGATAGTCAGAGGCCTTTTCCCAGGGCTGGAATGGCTAGCATGAACGGGCACAGTTTTAAGGTGCTTGGAAGTAGGTACAGAGGAGATGTCAGGGGTAAGTTTTTTACGCAGAGAGTAGTGATTGGATGGAATGGGCTGCCAGCGACGGTGGTGGAGGCAGATACAATAGGGTCTTTTAAGAGACTCCTGGACAGGTTCCTGGAGCTCAAAAAAATAGAGGGCTATGGGTAATCCTAGGTAATCTCTCAGGTAAGGAGAAGTTCGGCCCAGCTTTATTGGCTGAACGACCTGTATTGTGCTGTAGGTTTTCTATGTTTCCAGAGCTGAGTAGGTTAAAATATTGACACAACAGTGTGGGCTGAAGGACCTGTACTGTGTTGTAGAGTTCGATGTTCCATGTGTCATAGTGTGCCAGTGAACGAGTGGGAAGGCTTTGGCTAAACAGCCAGAGGTACAGATAAGAAGAGGGAAACTCCTTTGTTTTAGTGCAGAGTATTTAGGAAGGAATGCTCCTCCTGTTAGATGTGGGAATTCAGGTTACCTGACTGTTGCAATCCTTGATGTGCCCTGATGACTGCATCTATGGGAAGTGCACCCAACTTCAGCGCCTGACTGACCGGGTCACGGAGCTGGAGTTGGATGTAATTAGGATCATCCGGGATGCTGAAGATATTATAGATGAGGATTTTGAAGAGGTGGTCACACCCGGACAGCAGATGGGTGACCATCAGGAGAGATGGGGATTAGGAAGTCAGTGCAGGGTTCCCCTGTGACCATTCCTGCTTCCAGCAATCCCCCTATTTATCCCCTCACCTCATCACAAGACATTTTACAATGCCCAATTAAACTGCCAACTGGTACTCCTTTGGACTGTGGGAGGAAACCGGAGCACCCGGAGGAAACCCACTTGGTCACGGGGAGAATGTACAAACTCCTTACAGGCAGTGGTGGGAATTGAACCCGGGTCCCTGGTAATGTAAAGAGTTGTGTGAACCACTGTGCTACCTTGCTGTCCCCTGGGCATTAGCCACTTCCTGGGAAAAAGTCTCTGGTTGTTCACCCGATCTATGCCTCTTACCACCTTGTACCCCTCTATCAAGTCACCTCTCATCCTCCTTCACTCCAAAGAGAAAAGCCCGAGCTCACTCAGTGGAGTTTGATAAGAGATCAATCCAGGCAGCATCCTGATAAATCTCCTCTGTACCCTCTCTGAAACATTCACATCCTTCCTTCACTAATGTGAGCAGAACCACTAAACCCTGATCTGCCCTGGCACACCAGGGGACCACGCGGAGATTGTGAAGGTGGAGGGTGGAAGGGATTGGAGAAGAGTGAAGGAGAATGGAGGGATAGGAAGAGACAGACTGGAGTGGAGGCAAGTGGGAAAGCGGAGAGTAGGGGACAACGGGATGGGCAGCAGAGGGAGACTGGAAATGGGGTTGGAAGAAAGATCTGGTGTATGGGATGAAGAGAGGGGACTGGAAGGAGCCATAGTTGGGGAGTGGGGCATTTTCTGCAAGTTTCTGTCCAAGACACACACCACCGTGCCTTGGAAATACATTGCTGCTCCTTCAGTGTCACTGGGTCAAAACCCTGGAACTCCAGAATATCATTGTGGGTGTCCCCACACATCAAGGATTGGAACAGGCCACAACCACCATCTCAAGGGAACCTCTGGAGGGGTAGTTATACACTGGCTCAGTCTCTGAAACTCACGTCCCTTTAATGAATAAATAAAATTACTGGTGCCCAGGGGTTGCTGAGGGTGGAAGTGCAGATGGTGGTTGTGGTTGGCCGAGAAAGAGGATGGGGAACGTGAGTTGTACATTAACACTGAACATCGTTCTGTCCCTCTGTCACAGACTCCGCACTTGGTGATCCGTGTGTAACCCACACCGTCCTGGATCAGCCCTGGAGGAGCACGAATTGTTCCAACACTGTGTGTACCGGTGGATATTGGATGGATGATGGAAATCTTGAAGTGGGATGGTACAGATTTAACAGGTAAATTGAGGAGATAATCACTGAGAAACTGGACACAGAAGGGGAATGTAAACAGGGAAACAAGGGGTGTGTGAAGGGGAAATGCAGGGAGACCAGGATCATCAGTGACTACACTGAGATGGGGAGTGAATACAGGGAGAGGGGAGATCCCACATTCTCAGGGTAGAGACAAGGGGGAGGTACAACCGAGAGGGAATTCCCAGGATTGGGAATTATTGACCAGAGACAGGGTACAGACAGGGTGAGTACAATTTCCCATATCTCTCTGAGTGAACAAACTCCCTCAGATCAAGGACTGACTCTCTGATTGTTGTTTCAGTTCCGGAGGATGGAAGATTCCCGAGACGGTTGTTCCGGAGTATCGCTGTTCTGGGTACTACCCAGGCTGGTTAAACGGTAGGTTCAGAGTTTACATCAGTGGGGCTCGGTTATCTTTGGGGAGGGTCACAATAACAACCTGAATCTCTTCAGAGGGCCCCAGCATGGACACAGAACCCCATCTCACTGAGAGGTCTCCCACGGTCACTCAGACCGCCCTATGGTCCTGTATCGTCATGAAGTCCGGTGTAGGAGTGCCAACTTCCTGGAGTTGGGTTACAGAACTGATCTGCCCACTGACCCCATTCTGGATACGACCTGGAGGAGCTTCAATGAACCCAGACTCATTTCAGTGGTGGGGCAATCTCCAGGGAGTTGGGGGAGTCTGCAGACGTCATCGTTCACCAATTAGTGGGATTAATTAATGGTTGCCATGGTAACGTAGTGGTTAGTACATTGCTTTTACATCTTGGAGCGTTGAATTTCAGAGTTCAACTTCAGTGTCATCTGTTAGGAGTCTCTGTCCGTCAAAGCCATTGATTTTCCCCAAGTTCTTCCCACAGACCCAAGTCGTACTGGGTAAATTAATTAGTCATTGTAAATTGTCCCATGATGAGGATCAGGTTAATTGGGGTTGTCGAGGGTTGTTGGGGTGTCATGGGTCAAAGGGTCAGAAAGGCCGACTGCACCCATTATCACTAAATAAATAAATAATTTAATTTACTTAACATTCTCTTCAATTGTGGAGAAAATGTCTGGAAATATGAATAATCCTGGAACATACAGACCAGTGAGCCTCAGGTCATTGGTGGGGAAGCAAGTGGAGAGGATTTGTGATCATTTGGAAGATTGAGGGTAAATTAAGAACAGTGAACCTTTCTTTGTGTGGGGCAAATTGTGACTTATAACTTGCTGGAGTATTTCGAGGGGTTAATAGAGGTGATTGATGAAGGTAGAGCTGTGGATGTTGTCTTCAAAGACTTTAGAGCATAAATTTATCAGACAAAGGAGCAGTATTCAGCTATTTGGCCTTTGAGTCTGCAACACCATTCCATCATGGCTGATTCATTTTCCCTCTTAATCCCATTCTAATGCCTTCTGCCTGTAACATTTGATACTCTCATAATTCAAGAACTTGTCAACCTCAGTTTTAAATACACCAAATTTTGTGGCTTCCACAGCCGTCTGTGGCAATGAATTCCACAGAATCACTGCCCTCTGGCTAAAGAAATTCATCCTCATCTCTGATCTAGAGTGAGGCTCTTGTGTTGTGAGGCTGTGCCCTCTGGTCCCAGACTCCCCCGCTATAGGAAACATCCTCTGCATGTCCACTCTATCTAGTCCTTTCAATATTCAATGTGTTTCAATGCGATCACCAGACGTTTGACAAGGTCCCTCATGGGAGGCTCATTCAGAAGATTAAGGTGCTGCTGTGGGGAGGGTGGGGTGGAGAGGGAGCGGGCAGCAGCTCAGTGCTGACTGAGGCCGGACCGGACCGTGGGTTGTGAACCACTGATTTACAGTGGGTCCTGATCCACATTCCCCGCTGTACTGTGGGATCGGGTACATTTTACAGTGTTTATAAATCTCATTCCAGGTCGCCATCCCAACGTGGGAGAGGGGGAGGTGATCAGGACTGTCTGCTTCACCCAGGGTGAATTCACCTGTGACTGGAATCGCAGGATCAATGTGAAAAACTGCTCCAGTTACTTTGTGTATTGGCTGTGGAACGCACCCTTGAACAATGCTGTGTACTGTACAGGTAGGTCACCGTTCCCCAGTGACACAGCAGTGTGGTAGTTGTGGGGAAATTCTGGGACGTTCTGAGTCGCCAACGCACACCATGGGCTGAGTTTTCCAGTTGGCTGCCCTGCCTGTGGTCTGTGATCACCTTTCCCGTATCCCCCTTCACACCTGCCCAGTCTGACCTGAGACAGAGATCCTAGAACATAGAACAGTACAGCACAGCACAGGCCCTTCAGCCCACAATGTTGTGTCAGCTGCCGGGAGAGTGTCTACCCATCCCCTGGAGTGAGGGAGGGTGGGTGAGAGTGATGGGGGGGGTTGATGTACTAAGCGGAGAGGGGGACCGAGGGGAGAGGAAGGTAGGGAGACGCCGAGGGGCGAGAGAGGCAGGGAGAGACCAAGGGGGCAGTGAGATGGGGAGTGCCTGAGGGGAAGGGGAGACGATGAGGTGAAGGGGAAATAGGGAGAGTCCAAGGGGCGATGGGAGAGGCCAAGGTGGGGGGAGACAGTGATAGCCGAGGGGAGGGCAGACGGAGAGGTCGAAGGGAAGGGGAGTCACCGAGGGAATGGGAGGTGTGGGATTATGAGGGGATGGGAGACAGGGAGATGCCGAGGGGAGGGGCAGACGGGGAGAGGCCGAGGGGTGGGGGAGACGGGGAGGGGCCGAGGGGAGGGGGGAGAAAGGGAGAGGCCAAGGGGAGGGGAGGGAAGGCGGGGAGAGGCCGACGGGAGGGGAAGACGGGGAGAGGCCGAGGGGAGGGAAGGGAAGGCGGGGAGAGGCCGACGGGAGGGGAAAACGGGGAGAGGCCAAGGGGAGGGGAAGACGGGGAGGGGCCGAGGGAAGGGGAAGAAGGGGAGAGGCCGAGGGGAGGGGAAGATGGGGAGGGACCAAGGGGAAGGGAAGACGGGGAGGGGCCGAGGGAAGGGGAAGACGGGGAGAGGTCGAGTGGAGGGATAGAGGACTGGGTGACAGGGTCTGGCCAAGGGAGTGGGTGACAGGGTATGGCTGAGGGGTGGCGGAGACAGTGAAAGGCTGAGGGGAGGGGTGAGACAGGGAGTGGCCGAGGGGAAGGAGAGATAGGGAGACGATGAGGGGAAGAGGAGAGATGGAGAGGCTGAGGAGATGGGAGTCAGGGAGGGGCCGAGGGGAGGGGAAGACAGCGAGAGGCCAAGGGGAGGGGGAGACGGGGAGAGGCCGAGGGGAGGGGGAGACGGGGAGAGGCTGAGGGGAGGGGAAGACGGGGAGAGGCCAAGGGGAGGGGAAGACGGGGAGAGGCCAAGGGGAGGGGAAGACGGGAAGAGGTCGAGGGGAGGGGAAGACGGGGGGGGAAGACGGGGAGGGGCCGAGGGAAGGGGAAGAAGGGGAGAGGCCGAGGGGAGGGGAAGATGGGGAGGGGCCAAGGGGAAGGGAAGACGGGGAGAGGTCGAGTGGAGGGACAGAGGACTGGGTGACAGGGTATGGCTGAGGGGTGGCGGAGACAGTGAAAGGCTGAGGGGAGGGGTGAGACAGGGAGTGGCCGAGGGGAAGGAGAGATAGGGAGACGATGAGGGGAAGAGGAGAGATGGAGAGGCTGAGGAGATGGGAGTCAGGGAGGGGCCGAGGGGAGGGGAAGACAGAGAGAGGCCGAGGGGAGGGGAAGACAGGGAGAGGCTGAGGGACGGGGAAGACGGAGAGGATGTGGGGAGGGGCAGAGAGGGAGAGGCCCGAGGTGAGGGGGAGACAGTGATAGTCTGAGAGGAGGGGGAGACAGTGATAGTCTGAGAGAGGAGAAGACAGTGATAGTCTGAGGGGAGGGGGAGACAGAGAGGCTGACAGGGAGAGGCCATGGGAATGGTGAGATATGGAGCGCAGGAGGGGAAGGGGAGATAGGGAGATGGCACAAAATACTCTGCAGATGCTGGGGTCAATGCAACACTCACAACACGCTGGAGGAACTCAGTAGGTCGGGCAGCATCCGTGGAAATGATGAGTCGACGTTTCAGGCCAGAACCCTTCGTCAGGACTATAGAGGGAAGGGGCAGAGGCCCTATAAAGAAGGTGGGGGGAGGGTGGGAAGGAGAAGGCTGGTAGGTTCCAGGTGAAAAACCAGTAAGGGGAAAGATAACGGGGTGAGGGAGGGGAAGCAGGGAGGGGATAGGCAGGAAAGGTGAAGAAGGAATAGGAGAAACACAATGGGTAGTAGAAGGAGGCGGAACCATGAGGGAGGTTATGGACAGCTGGGGAGGGGGCAGAGTGAAACTGGGATGGGGGAAGGGAGGGGGAGGGCAAGTACTGTACCGGCAAGTTTGGCCTCTGTCCTCTTGTAGAGGTGAGATTGTGATGGAATGCTTGGCCCACTGATGCATGTGTATTACTTCCAGAGGACAAAACTGCAGCTCCTGGTTTTGGTGGCAATGCTTTGTCAGATGCTGATAACAAAGGGATGGGTCTGGGAGCTTTCTTTGACTTCTTTCACTTTTGCCGTATTGGAATCAAATTCTGTTCTCTCGCTCTTTCATCAAGTCACTGTATCCTGACTCTGTGTCACTGTCCAGGACAAAGCTCTTCTCACCAAATTCAGTCTCTCACAGGCAGATAAACCCAGTATTGACTGTACATTCCTTGGCAGCATCACAAATGAAAGCGCGTACACAATATTTTTGTGTGATACTTTTGCCACACATGTTCCTTCAACTGGAATGTCTGCACCTGAATACCCAGTCACTTTTATATTTGTCTTAAGTAACTTTGATCTTGGCTTTAATGCATTAAACTCAGCTTCTGCAAGAACATTTACTTGCGCTCCAACAGAATATTGTTCAGGTTCACTTGCAATGGAATAGTCCAGTCATTCTTACTTGTTTTCACAAAGCACATCTATATAAAACTCCTCAAGTTCATTTTCAAGCACTGCATTTACTTGTTTTATTTTCTTTCTACTTCTGCAAAATGATTACTCTTACCGCAGTTGTTGCACATTTTCCTGTTCGCTGGACACTGTTTTGGTCGTTGCTGCCGCCCACAGCGATCACACAGCAGGGGAGACGGTGAGAGGCCGAGGGGAGTGGGAGACGGGGAGGGGCCAAGACAGGGAGAGACTGAGGGGATGGTGAACTGGGAGCACCCGAGGTGTGGGGGAGAAAGGGAGGGGCAGAGGGGAATGGGAGGCAGGGAGAGTCTGAGGGGAGGGGGAGTTGGAGAGAGGCTGAGTGGAGGGGCAGACGGTGAGAGGCGGGGCAGACGGGGAGAAGCGAGGGGATGAGGAGACAGAAAGAGGCCGAAAGGAGGGGGAGAGGGAAACAGTGAGAGGCCGAGGGGATTGGGACATGGGGAGAGGCTGAGGTGATGGGCAGAGGGGAGGGGGAGACAGGGAGTGGCCGAGGAGAGGGAGAGGCGGGGCGAGGCCGAGGGGAGGGAGAGGTGGGGAGAGGCCAAGGGGAGGGGGAGTGACGGAGAGGCCGATGGGCGTGGGAGTGACGTTGAGAAGCTGAGAGGAGGGGAAGACGGAGGGGCCGAGGGGAGGGGGAGATAGGGTGCGGGTGACAGGGAGAGGCCGACAGGAGCTTGTGGTTGAGAAGGTGAGGCGAGTGAGAGAGAGGGAGAGGCTGAGGGAAGCGAGAGAGAGGGAGGGGCCGAGAGGAGCGGCTGACAGGGAGAGGCCGAGGGAGTGGGAGTGATGGAGAGGCTGAGGTGAGTGGGAGTGATGGAGACGCCGAGGGGATGGGGAGACGGGGAGAGATTAGTGAAAGGGACACTCCAACTGGAGGGAAGGAAGGAGAAACTGACAGGAGAGTGATTCAGACAGAGAGAGGGACACGTGATATTTGGCAGAAAAGGGTTGGAGGTATTAAACAGGACAGTCGAGGGGAGTATGTGTATTTCAAAAAGCAGATTTGACCAGGAATTAAGCGTCTGTTCCCTGCCACTCAGTTCCTTCCTGATCTGACGTAGGACTTACACACTGTTTCTTCTTATTCAGTCGGACACAACCCCAGAAACCCCAGGATCAGAGAGTCTTGGTTTGACCACCACCCCAGCAGGGTCTGCGAGCTCCAGTACAGATTCCCAGTCAGACACAGCTCAGGGAATCCGGATATCAGTGACTGGAGAGCCTGATCCGGGTTTGACCCCCCCCCCATCCCCCCAGCAGGGTCCTTGAGCTCGGGTAACCGTGGTGGGGATCATTGAAGGAAACAATCTTTCTCTCCTTCAGCCCCAAATATTCATCTGGGCTTTGACTGAGAGCAGTGACTGGTCACAGACATTCACGAGGGAGAGTTGCTGAACGGACTGGATGGTTTTGTTATCTCTTCAGATCCGAGACCTCCTTTTCAAATTGTCTCAGTGGCTCCCCATTTCAATTCAACTTCCCACTCCCATTCCCACACGTCAGTCCAAGGACTCCTCCACTCACCTGATGAGGCCAAAATCAGGATAGTGGGGCAACACCTCTGGGTAGCCTCCATCCTGACGACATGAACATTAATTTCTGTAATTTCTGGTAATTTCTACCCCCTACCAATTCTCTCTATTTCCATCCCCACTCTGGCTCCTCTCTTGGCCCTTCTCTTCTCCTCACCTGTCCATCATCTCCCTCTGGTCCCCCTCCTCCAATCCTCCACCCTTGTCTCTCAAATCCCTCTCCTCACATCCCCCTCTTTCAGCATTCACTCTGTCTGCATCACTCTCTCGTCAGTCTCTCCTTCCCTCCCTCCAGTTGGAGTGTCACTCTCACTGATCTCTCTGCCCAACTCTCCTTACACAGTCATCATTCTCTCTTCACCCACCTCATTCCTCCCACTCCAGCATCCCACCTCTCTCTCAATCCCTCTCTCCTGTGTTTTCACCCATTTCCTTCTGTCCACGTACTGAATTAATCAAATCCCACTCCGGTCGTCTCTATGTCTCATCAGTCACCGTGCAACTCCTCACAGTCATTCCTCCCTTCCTCTCTGTGACCATCCTCCCCTCTCACCCACATCACTCCTCCCCTCCCTCCTGTGTCACTCTCAGTCACTCCCAGTCACTCCAGCCCTCTCAGCCCGATCGTGTTCGAGCGGTGGACTGACAGGCTGGATTGCGTGTGTCTGTACACTGCCGGGAGACAGTACCATCGACTGCTGGACATTGTCTCTCAGGGTCTTAGACGATATATGATTTCCTTATCAAGTGAAAATGCTTCTTTGCTCGATATTTTGAACGATGATACTCAATATTTTTGAATGTTCGCTACTTTGAATGTTTTGTACCTTGTCCCCAGAGAAATGCTGTCTCTTTCGGCTGTATCCATGTATGGTTTGAATGATAATTAACCTTAATTTGATTTGATTTGTAGACCTATTGTGTTAGGCAAATCGCAGTGGGTCCAGGTCCTCGTTAAGGCATGAGTTGATTCTAGTCATGAGTAACTCAGTATGTGGACAGCAGAAAATGGGTGAGAGGGATAAAGAGAGAGGTGCAATGCAGGAGTGGGAATGAACAGAGACTTCTCTCTTTCTCCATTCCCATTCTGGCTCTCCTCTTAGCCCTTCCCCTCTCCTCACCTGCCCACCTCCTTCCTCTGGCGCCCCTCCTCCATATATTTAATCCATTGTCCACTGTCCTGTCTCGTTAGATTTCTTCTTCTTCATCCTTTTACCTCTTCCACGTATCACCTCCCAGCTTTTCGTATCATCCTGCACACTCACCTAGACATCTTCTCACTGCCTGGCTTCACCCGTCACCTGCCATTTTGTACTCTCCTCACCATCTTATCATGGCTTCTGCCCTCTTCCTGTCCAGTCCTGATGAAGTAACTTGGCCCAAACCTCGACTGTTTATTCTCCTCCAGAGGTGCTGCCGGACCGTCAGCATTTTCTGTGCATTGTTCTGGATTCCCAGCATCCGGAGAAACGCTCGTCTGTACAACTTGTCACTGTTGTGATGTTTAATGTCTGCCAATCTCCCGTGTCTGTGTTACTTTGTTCCAGACCTGGAGACTTCAACACTGGAACAGTCTACAGGATTGTCTACTGGAGAGCACACCCAGGAACTGTCCTCTGTCCCAGTGGGAGACACATCCTCAGGTACCAAGTCTCAGTCAGTCTGTGTTCATTCAGTGTCTGTCACCCTGTGAGGTTGAACCTCGCATGGACCAGTTCACCTACTGGATGTACAGTGCATTGTGGGGAGGGGTGTGAATGATGGAGTCAGTGGTTCCTCTCTCCTGTCTGTTGGGTTGGGTTTGGTGAGTCGTGAGGGATGAGGCTCTGTTGGGGGTTGGAGAGAGTGGGGTGGGAGGAATGAACAGAGAGGAGTGGAGTGACACAGGAGGGAGGAGAGGAGTGTTGGAGGTGAAAAAGTTTAGGGGTAACATGAGGGGAGACTTCTTTAGTCAGAGAGTGGTCGCTGTGTGGAACGAGCTTCCAGTAGAAGTGGTAAAGGCAGGTTTGATTTTGTCATTTAAAAAAAAAATTGGATAGTTATATGGACAGGAAAGGAATGGAGGGTTATGGGCTGAGTGCAGGCAGATGGGACTAGGTGAGAGTAGCGTTCGGCACGGACTGGAAGGGCCGAGATGGCCTGTTTCCGTGCTGTAATTGTTATATGGTTGTAAAGGTGTATTTTACTGCAATTAGTTGAAACACCTTGATGGTATACAGGTCTCCAAAAACAGATCTCCATTTAACTAATTTTGTGTGTGTGTGTGTGTGTGTATGTATATGTACACTACTGCTGCAAAACAAATGAATTTCATGACATATGCTGGTGATATTAATTCTGACTCTGGATGGAAGATGTCACTGAAGATGAGAATGGCTGGATGAGGTGTGTGGGTGCGAAAGGAGGAGATGGGCATTTAGGGAGAGTGGTGTCGACTGTGCCTTAGGAGACAGTAATGTAGGGGATGAGAGGTTTGATTTGTTAGACCCGTGATGTTTATTGTGTTCTTACGAACTGGTACCTCCCATTCTCTGCAGCCAGGTTCATCCTGACCAGCTTTTCAACGTCTTTTTCTGTAATCACTCACACGTTCCCACCCACCCTGTCTCTCTCCTTACAGATCTCCACTCGGACACAACTCAGGAACCCCAGGGACCAGCAACGGGAGAACCTGGTCTGAGTTTGACCACCAGCCCAGAAGGATCTACAAGCTCAGGTATCCGTGGTGGAGATTACTGAATGGAACATTGCTCCCCATTGTCAGTCTGTAAAATCCATCCTGTGTCAGACTGAGGGCAGTGACGGGGGATTGGGAAGGAGAGGGATGGTGTTGGTTTCAGCACAGACCCAGTCTCCCATTCCCTGAACTCCTGCCCCACTGTGATGACCTGTTTCAGTGTTTCCACTCGTCTGTCTCTCTGTTCCTCATTACAGACCTGGAGGAACCATCCTCTGCCCCAACGGGTACCTCAGGTACAAAGTCTTGTGATTGCTGGGGATATTTGACCTGTGTGTGTGTGTGTGTCCCTCTCTCTCTCTCTCTGTCTCTGTCTCTGTCTCTGTCTCTCTCTGTCTCTGTCTCACCCTCACCCTCATCCTCTTTGTCTCTCTCTCTGTCTCAGACTCGTTCAGCTGCTTGACCTGCGGTGAATGATGGTGTCGGGGAGATGGAGGGCAGAGGGGCCGGTTGGTAGGTTGCTGGCTGGAGAAGGGAAGTGTGGAGATCAGAGAGAGTCACAGTAACTGGGAGAGCGGGTATGCAGGGGGTGGGGAGTGACAGGAAAGTGACGGGGAGATGGAATAGGATTCATCATTAAAGACACTCATCACTCAGGAATGCCCTCTTCACATTGTGATCATAAAGGAGGAGGAACAGGAACCTGAAGAGAGACAATCAGCGTTTCAGAAACAGATTCTTCCCTCCATCGCCAGATTCCTGAATGGACAATGAACCCATGATCACTACTTCCATTACTTTGTCCTCTCTTTCTGCACAACTGGTTTGTGTGTGTGGAGATTATGCCGGTGACATTAAAACCTGATTCTGATTCTGAATAGAGAGATCTGATGTCACTGAGGAAGGGAATGACTGGATGTGGAGGGAGGGACGTGTGGGTGAGGAGAGATGGTCGGAGTGATTGAGGAGAGGGAGGGTGACTGAGGGGTGGTGTGGGGGGCTGACTGATGTCTGATATGGCCTGAATACAGAGAGATGGTGAGTGAATGAGGGAGGATTTTCACCTGTTTCCATGATGTGTTCCTTCATTAATTTGTTGTTCATGTGATCATAAGTCTTCACTACTCGTTAACACACCACACCCAATACCAGGAGCTCTCATCTTCTGCACCAATGACTGGGTACTGCTCTAATCTTACACGTGGATGTAACTGACATCATTTCCCAGTCCATAAAACTGTCCAATGCAGGTAACTGGGAAATCTCACATCCCATGTCTCTGTCTCTCACTCTGGATTCATCCATCTTTCTCTTTCTTTTCTCACTACCACTTTCCACCCCCTCACTGTCTGTCTCTCCCTCGTTCTCTGCCTCTCTTCACTACCTGTACACACTCTCTCCCTGACCCCACCCCTGCCCTTTTCTCACACTCTCCCTGTCCCTGTCCAAAGGAATATTGACATAGATATTTGATGAGGGTGTGGGGAGGAATCAAGCTGTTAGAGGGTGGGGAGGGGGGAGAAGAGATTTCACGATCGGAGGGACGGAGACGAGGGAACACATCCCGTGAGCAGCCCTTGACCTGACAGTGACACCATGTTGACACTGGGCTGTTTTGTTCAGGAGAAGAGGACGGGTGGATTGACGTGCGGGTGACATCGAGTGGAGACATGAGTGAGGAAGAAGTGCGGGAAGCCGTTCGAAACAAGGTGAGAGAGTGAACTGAACGGGATGGGGTGGAGGGAGGGCGGGACACGGGGACAAATATCCTCTCCTTCCCTTCCCCTTGCCACCTTCCCCTCCTCCTCCCATTCCCTCCCAGTCCCTCATTTCTCCATCACCCTCTCAATTTTCTCTCCTCTCATCCTCTTTCCTCTTAGCTCCCTCGCTCTCTGTCACACCTCCGCCTCCCGTCTCGATGCTCCTCTCCTCCCGTCACTACTTCAACTCCCTCTACCTCGGCAGTCATTCATCTTTCCTCCTCTCTGGCCGCAGCTCCGGGAGATGTTCGATGATCCGGATCCTCAGATCGAGCTTGTGCAGTGCACGTCGGAGCCTCCGGAGGAGTGAGGGAGCGACCCGTCAACGAGTGAAGGAGTCTGCAGTTCCATCTCCCTGACACTTTACACCCTCTCCCTTACTCCAGCCTGCCTTTAGACAAGTATACAGCCCACAGAGGGTTAATCCCAGGAGAGCCCTGAGATGTTCCACACTCTGCTGATTCCCCAGTGTGCCGCAGCCTGCGAGCTTTTAGTTAGTCAGACTGTGAAGTACGATCCCATTGAGTCGTGTCGCCAGAAGCCTAGAACTGAGGGTGAGCACACAGACCCAGCCTGTTTCAGGAGGAGCAGATCTCCCGAATGATGAGATTAATCACAGAATATCCTGGGTATGGTCCCTGTAAACACCGACACCCTTCACTACAGGATCGGGTCAGTGTGAGACGTCACACACCTTTCACAGTGTATGGTCCCGTAAACACTGACACCCCTCACTACAGGACCGGGTCAGTGTGAGACACACATCTGGGTTTACAATAAAATGGGAAACTTCGCTGATGCTGGGCTTCAATGCATTAATATATAATCAATAATTTGCTCTTAACTAAATGAACTGAAATTATGTGTGAAATATGAATTGCTTTTTGATCAAAACACAGGACCGTGAAGGCCTCATGGTCTGTGGATGTAGTGAGGAAGGTCCCTGATCTCCAGAGATAGTGAGGAAAGTCTCCTGTCCACCTTTGCACAGACATCTGTGTACACTCGCAGACCACAGAGCAATCCTGCACATACCCACCCAGTCAGCACAACACCCCGACACATCTCTGTCTGACACAGTCCCGATCTCCATCTCTCACTCTGACACATCTCATTCTCCATTCCTCCCTCTGACAGTCTCGTTCTTCATCCCTCTCTGACATTCCCGTTCTCCATCTCCCTCTAATGCTTTCTCGTTCTCCATCTCCCTCTGATGCACTCTTTTTCTCCATCTCTCCCACTGACACTCTCTCTCATACACTCTCTCTCATACTCTCTCTCTCATACACTCTCATACACTCTCTCTCATACACTCTCTCTCATACACTCTCTCGTACACTCTCTCGTACACTCTCTCGTACACTCTCTCGTACACTCTCTCGTACACTCTCATACACTCTCTCTCATACACTCTCTCATACACTCTCTCATACACTCTCTCATACACTCTCTCATACACTCTCTCATATACACTCTCTCTCATACACTCTCTCATACACTCTCATACACTCTCATACACTCTCTCTCTCATACACTCTCTCTCATACACTCTCTCTCATACACTCTCTCTCATACACTCTCTCTCATACACTCTCTCTCATACTCTCTCTCATACTCTCTCTCATACTCTCTCTCTTACACTCACTCTCTCATACGCCCTCTCATACACTGTCTCTCTCATACACTGTCTCATACACTCACTCTCATACACTGTTTCTCTCATACACTGTCTCTCTCTCATACACTCTCTCTCTCTCTCATACACTCTCTCTCTCATACTCTCTCATACTCACTCTCTCATACACTCTCTCTCTCATACACTCTCTCTCATACACTCTCATACACTCTCTCTCATACACTCTCATACACTCTCTCGTACACTCATACACTCATACACTCTCATACACTCTCATACTCTCTCATACACTCTCATACACTCATACACTCTCTCATACACACTCTCTCATACACTCTCTCATACACTCTCTCATACACTCTCTCATACACTCTCTCATACACTCTCTCATACACTCTCTCTCATACACTCTCTCTCATACACTCTCTCTCATACACTCGCTCTCATACACTCGCTCTCATACACTCGCTCTCATACACTCTCTCTCATACTCTCTCTCTTACACTCACTCTCTCATACGCCCTCATACACTGTCTCTCTCATACACTGTCTCATACACTCACTCTCATACACTCTCTCTCTCTCTCATACTCTCTCTCATACACACTCTCTCATACACTCACTCTCTCATACACTCTCTCTCATACTCTCTCTCATACACTCTCTCATACACTCTCTCATACACTCTCTCATACACTCTCTCATACACTCTCTCATACACTCTCTCATACACTCTCTCTCATACACTCTCTCTCATACACTCTCTCATACACTCTCTCTCATACACTCTCTCTCATACTCTCTCTCTCATACTCTCTCATACACTGTCTCATACACTCACTCTCATACACTGTTTCTCTCATACACTGTTTCTCTCATACACTGTTTCTCTCATACACTGTTTCTCTCATACACTCTCTCATACACTCTCTCTCATACACTCTCTCTCATACTCTCTCTCATACACTGTTTCTCTCATACACTCTCTCATACACACTCATACACTCTCTCATACACTCTCTCTCATACTCTCTCTCTCATACACTCTCCCTCTCATACACTCTCTCATACACTCTCTCTCTCATACACACTCTCTCATACTCTCTCTCTCATACACTCTCCCTCTCATACACTCTCTCATACACACTCTCTCATACACTCTCTCTCTCATACACTCTCTCTCTCATACTCTCTCTATCATACACTCACTCTCTCATACACTCTCTCTCATACTCTCTCATACACTCTCTCATACACTCTCTCATACACTCTCTCTTACACTCTCTTACACTCACACTCTCACACACTCTCTCATACACTCTCTCTCATACTCTCTCATACACTCTCTCTCATACTCTCTCTCTCATACACTCTCATACTCTCTCATACTCTCATACTCTCTCTCATACACTCTCGTACACTCACTCTCTCACACTCACTCTCGTACACTGTCTCTCGTACACTGTCTCTCGTACACTGTCTCTCGTACTCTCTCTCGTACTCTCTCTCGTACTCTCTCTCGTACTCTCTCTCGTACTCTCTCTCGTACTCTCTCTCGTACTCTCTCTCGTACTCTCTCTCGTACTCTCTCTCGTACTCCCTCTCTCGTACACCCTCTCTCGTACACCCTCTCTCGTACACCCTCTCTCGTACACCCTCTCGTACACCCTCTCGTACACTCTCTCTCATACGCCCTCTCATACACTGTCTCTCTCATACACTGTCTCATACACTCACTCTCATACACTGTTTCTCTCATACACTTTCTCTCATACACTGTCTCTCTCTCATACTCTCTCTCTCATACACTGTCTCTCTCTCTCATACACTCTCTCTCATACTCACTCTCTCATACTCACTCTCTCATACTCACTCTCATACGCTCACTCTATCATACACTCATACGCTCACTCTATCATACACTCTCTCTCTCTCATACTCTCTCATACTCTCTCTCTCATACTCTCTCTCTCATACTCTCTCTCTCATACTCTCTCTCTCATACACTCTCTCATACACTCTCTCATACACTCTCTCATACACTCTCTCTCATACACTCTCTCTCATACACTCTCTCATACACTCTCTCATACACTCTCTCATACACTCTCTCTCATACACTCTCTCTCATACACTCTCTCTCATACACTCTCTCTCATACACTCTCTCTCATACTCTCTCTCATACTCTCTCTCTTACACTCACTCTCTCATACGCCCTCTCATACACTGTCTCTCTCATACACTGTCTCTCATACACTCTCTCTCTCTCATACACTCTCTCTCATACACTCTCTCTCATACACTCTCTCTCATACACACTCTCTCATACACTCACTCTCTCATACACTCACTCTCTCATACACTCACTCTCTCATACTCTCTCTCTCATACACTCTCTCTCATACACTCTCTCATACACTCTCTCTCATACACTCTCTCATACACTCTCTCTCATACACTCTCATACACTCTCTCACACTCTCTCATACACTCTCTCTCATACACTCTTTCTCATACTCTCTCTCATACTCTCTCTCTCATACTCTCTCATACTCTCTCTCTCATATGCCCTCATACACGGTCTCTCTCATACACTGTCTCATACACTCACTCTCATACACTGTTTCTCTCATACACTGTCTCTTTCTCATACACTCTCTCTCTCTCATACTCTCTCTCTCATACACTCTCTCATACACACTCTCTCATACACTCACTCTCTCATACACTCTCTCTCATACTCTCTCATACACTCTGTCATACACTCTCTCTCATACTCTCTCTCTCTCATACACTCTCATACTCTCTCATACACTCTCATACTTTCTCATACTCTCTCTCATACACTCTCGTACACTCACTCTCATACACTCTCTCTCATACTCTCTCTCTTACACTCACTCTCTCATACGCCCTCATACACTGTCTCTCATACACTGTCTCATACACTCACTCTCATACACTGTTTCTCTCATACACTCTCTCTCTCTCTCATACACTCTTTCTCATACTCTCTCTCATACACTCTCTCTCTCATACACTCTCTCTCATACACTCTCTCATACTCTCTCATACACTCACTCTCTCTCATACTCTCTCTCATACACTCACTCTCTCATACACTCTCTCTCATACACTCTCTCTCATACACTCTCTCATACACTCTCATACACTCTCTCATACACTCTTTCACTCTCTCTCATACACTCTCTCTCACACACTCTCTCACACACTCTCTCATACACTCTCTCACACACTCTCTCACACACTCTCTCACACACTCTCTCATACACTCTCTCACTCTCTCATACACTCTCATACTCTCTCATACACTCTCGTACACTCACTCTCTCGTACACTCACTCTCGTACACTGTCTCGTACACTGTCTCGTACACTGTCTCGTACACTGTCTCGTACACTGTCTCGTACACTGTCTCGTACACTGTCTCGTACACTGTCTCGTACACTCTCTCTCGTACACTGTCTCTCGTACACTGTCTCTCGTACACTGTCTCTCGTACACTGTCTCTCGTACACTGTCTCTCGTACACTGTCTCTCGTACACTGTCTCTCGTACACTGTCTCTCGTACACTCTCTCGTACACTCTCTCGTACTCTCTCTCGTACTCTCTCTCGTACTCTCTCTCGTACTCTCTCTCGTACTCTCTCTCGTACTCTCTCTCGTACTCTCTCTCTCGTACTCTCTCTCTCGTACTCTCTCTCTCGTACTCTCTCTCTCGTACTCTCTCTCTCGTACTCTCTCTCTCGTACTCTCTCTCTCGTACACCCTCTCTCGTACACCCTCTCTCGTACTCTCTCTCTCGTACACCCTCTCTCGTACACCCTCTCTCGTACACCCTCTCTCGTACACCCTCTCTCGTACTCTCTCTCTCGTACTCTCTCTCTCGTACACCCTCTCTCGTACACCCTCTCTCGTACACCCTCTCTCGTACACCCTCTCTCGTACACCCTCTCTCGTACACCCTCTCTCGTACTCACTCTCTCGTACTCACTCTCTCGTACGCCCTCTCATACACTGTCTCTCTCTCATACACTCTCTCTCTCTCATACGCTCTCTCTCATACACTCTCTCTATCATACACTCTCTCTCATACAGTCTCTCTCATACACTCTCTCTCATACTCTCTCATACTCTCTCTCATACTCTCTCATACTCTCTCTCATACACTCTCATACACTCTCATACACTCTCTCTCATACTCTCTCTCTTACACTCACTCTCTCATATGCCCTCTCATACACTGTCTCATACACTCACTCTCATAGACTGTTTCTCTCATACACTGTCTCTCTCTCATACACTCTCTCTCTCTCTCATACACACTCTCTCATACACACTCTCTCATACTCTCTCTCATACACTCTCTCTCATACACACTCTCTCTTACACTCACTCTCTCATACGCCCTCTCATACACTGTCTCTCTCATACACTGTCTCTCTCATACACTGTCTCTCTCATACACTGTCTCTCTCATACACTGTCTCTCTCATACACTGTCTCATACACTGTCTCTCTCATACACTGTCTCTCTCATACACTGTCTCTCTCTCATACACTCTCTCTCTCTCATACACTCTCTCTCTCTCATACACTCTCTCTCTCTCATACACACTCTCTCTCATACACTGTCTCTCTCTCTCATACACTCTCTCTCTCATACACTCTCTATCATACACTCTCTCTATCATACACTCTCTCTCATACTCTCTCATACACTCTCTCTCATACACTCTCATACACTCTCTCTCATACTCTCTCACTCTCTCTCATACTCTCTCTCTTACACTCACTCTCTCATACGCCCTCTCATACACTGTCTCTCTCATACACTGTCTCATACATTCACTCTCATACACTGTTTCTCTCATACACTGTCTCTCTCTCATACACTGTCTCTCTCTCATACACTCTCTCTCTCTCTCATACACTCTCTCATACTCTCTCATACACTCTCTCATACACTCTCTCTCATACACTCTCTCTCATACTCTCTCTCTCATACTCTCTCTCATACTCTCTCTCATACTCTCTCTCATACACTCTCTCTTATACACTCTCTCTTATACACTCTCTCTCATACACTCTCTCATACACTCTCTCATACACTCTCATACACACTCTCTCACACACTCTCTCACACACACTCTCACACACTCTCTCATACACTCTCTTATACACTCTCTCTCATACACTCTCTCTCATTCTCTCTCATACACTCTCATACTCTCTCTCATACACTCTCGTACACTCACTCTCTCGTACACTCACTCTCGTACACTCTCTCGTACACTGTCTCTCGTACACTGTCTCTCGTACACTGTCTCTCGTACACTGTCTCTCGTACTCTCTCTCGTACTCTCTCTCGTACTCTCTCTCGTACTCTCTCTCGTACTCTCTCGTATACTCTCTCGTACTCTCTCGTACTCTCTCTCGTACTCTCTCTCGTACTCTCTCGTATACTCTCTCGTACTCTCTCGTACTCTCTCTCGTACTCTCTCTCGTACTCTCTCTCGTACTCTCTCTCGTACTCTCTCTCGTACTCTCTCTCGTACTCTCTCTCTCGTACACCCTCTCTCGTACACCCTCTCTCGTACACCCTCTCTCGTACACCCTCTCTCGTACTCACTCTCTCGTACACCCTCTCTCGTACTCACTCGTACACCCTCTCTCGTACTCACTCTCTCATACGCCCTCTCATACACTGTCTCTCTCATACACCGTCTCATACACTCACTCTCATACACTGTTTCTCTCATACACTCTCTCTCATACACTCTCTCTCATACACTGTCTCATACACTGTCTCATACACTGTCTCTCATACACTGTCTCTCTCTCATACACTCTCTCTCTCTCATACACTCTCTCTCTCTCATACACTCTCTCTCTCATACACACTCTCTCTCATACACACTCTCATACACTGTCTCTCTCTCTCATACACTCTCTATCATACACTCTCTCTCATACTCTCTCATACACTCTCTCTCATACACTCTCTCTCATACTCTCTCTCATACACTCTCATACACTCTCTCTCATACACTCTCTCTCATACACTCTCATACTCTCTCTCTTACACTCACTCTCTCATATGCCCTCTCATACACTGTCTCATACACTCACTCTCATAGACTGTTTCTCTCATACACTGTCTCTCTCTCATACACACTCTCTCTCTCATACACACTCTCTCTCTCATACACACTCTCTCATACACACTCTCTCTCATACTCTCTCATACTCTCTCTCATACACTCTCTCTCATACACTCTCTCATACACACTCTCTCATACACTCACACTCTCTCATACACTCTCTCATACACACTCTCTCATACACACTCTCTCATACACTCACTCTCATACACTCACTCTCATACACTCTCTCTCATACACTCTCATACTCTCTCTCATACTCTCTCTCATACACTCTCTCATACACTCTCTCATACACTCTCTCATACACTCTCATACACTCTCTCATACTCTCTCTCTCATACTCTCTCTCTTACACTCACTCTCTCATACGCCCTCTCATACACTGTCTCTCTCATACACTGTCTCATACATTCACTCTCATACACTGTTTCTCTCATACACTGTCTCTCTCTCATACACTCTCTCTCTCTCTCATACACTCTCTCATACACTCTCTCTCTCATACTCTCTCTCATACACTCTCTCTCATACACTCTCTCTCATACACTCTCTCTCATACACTCTCTCTCATACACTTTCTCATACTCTCTCATACTCTCTCTCATACACTCACTCTCTTACGCCCTCTCATACACTGTCTCTCTCATACACTGTCTCATACACTCACTCTCATACACTGTATCTCTCATACACTCTCTCTCATACACTCTCTCTCATACACTCTCTCTTTCATACACACTCTCTCATACACACTCTCTCATACACACTCTCTCATACACACTCTCATACACACTCACTCTCTCATACACTCTCTCATACACTCTCTCATACACTCTCATACACTCTCTCATACACTCTCTCATACACTCTCTCATACACTCTCTCATACACTCTCTCTCATACACTCTCATACTCTCTCTCATACTCGTACACTCACTCTCTTGTACACTGTCTCTCGTACACTGTCTCTCGTACACTCTCTCATACACTGTCTCATACATTCACTCTCATACACTGTTTCTCTCATACACTGTCTCTCTCTCATACACTCTCTCTCTCTCTCATACACTCTCTCATACTCTCTCATACACTCTCTCTCATACACTCTCTCATACACTCTCTATCATACACTCTCTATCATACTCTCTCTCTCATACTCTCTCTCATACACACTCTCATACACTCTCTCTCATACTCTCTCATACACTCTCTCTCATACACTCACTCTCATATACCCTCTCTCATACACTCTCTCTCTCATTCTCTCATACACTCTCTCATACACTCTCTCATACACTCTCTCTCATACACTCTCTCTCATACACTCTCTCTCATACACTCTCTCTCATACACTCTCTCTCATACACTCTCTCTCATACACTTTCTCATACTCTCTCATACTCTCTCTCATACACTCACTCTCTCATACGCCCTCTCATACACTGTCTCTCTCATACACTGTCTCTCTCATACACTGTCTCATACACTCACTCTCATACACTGTATCTCTCATACACTCTCTCTCATACACTCTCTCTTTCATACACACTCTCATACACACTCTCTCATACACACTCTCTCATACACACTCTCTCATACTCACTCTCTCATACACTCTCATACACTCTCTCATACACTCTCTCATACACTCTCATACACTCTCTCTCATACACTCTCATACTCTCTCATACTCTCATACTCTCTCTCATACTCGTACACTCACTCTCTTGTACACTGTCTCTCGTACACTGTCTCTCGTACACTCTCTCATACACTGTCTCATACATTCACTCTCATACACTGTTTCTCTCATACACTGTCTCTCTCTCATACACTCTCTCTCTCATACACTCTCATACTCTCTCATACACTCTCTCTCATACACTCTCTCTCATACACTCTCTCATACACTCTCTCTCATACACTCTCTCATACACTCTCTATCATACACTCTCTATCATACTCTCTCTCTCATACTCTCTCTCATACACACTCTCATACACTCTCTCTCATACTCTCTCATACACTCTCTCTCATACAGTCACTCTCATATACCCTCTCTCATACACTCTCTCTCTCATTCTCTCATACACTCTCTCATACACTCTCTCATACACTCTCTCTCATACACTCTCTCTCATACACTCTCTCTCATACACTCTCTCTCATACACTCTCTCTCATACACTCTCTCTCATACACTCTCTCTCATACACTCTCTCTCATACACTCTCTCATACTCTCTCATACACTCTCTCATACACTCACTCTCTCATACGCCCTCTCATACACTGTCTCTCTCATACACTGTCTCATACACTCACTCTCATACACTGTATCTCTCATACACTCTCTCTCTCTCATACACTCTCTCTCATACACTCTCTCTTTCATACACACTCTCTCATACACACTCACTCTCTCATACATACACACTCACTCTCTCATACACTCTCATACACACTCTCATACACTCTCTCATACACTCTCTCATACACTCTCATACACTCTCATACTCTCTCATACTCTCATACTCTCTCTCATACTCTCTCGTACACTCACTCTCTCGTACACTCACTCTCTCGTACACTCACTCTCTCGTACACTGTCTCTCGTACACTGTCTCTCGTACACTGTCTCTCGTACACTGTCTCTCGTACACTGTCTCTCGTACTCTCTCTCTCTCGTACTCTCTCTCTCGTACACCCTCTCTCGTACACCCTCTCTCGTACACCCTCTCTCGTACACCCTCTCTCACACAGTCTCTCTCACAGTCTCACTCTCACAGTCTCACTCTCACTCTCTCACTCACTCTCTCTCTCTCTCTCTCGCTCTCACACATACACTCTCATTTCTATTTCTCACATTGAACAAGTCAGTCGATCTCTAACCACAGATTCCCACAAACGGAGAGAGGGAGATTGGGACAGGGCGTTGGAGAATAGAGTGCAGAGACCGTCTAATGTGTCCTCAGTCTGCAAGGGTTTAAAGGGTTGAAATCCAAGGGATCTTTGACAATTCTGAATATTATTTAGTAATAAGCTGATGATTTGCATTGCTATTGCTTGTAGTGCGTGCTCAATAAACATGGAACTGTCTGAACGCAGTTTTGAGAGATGTGTTCCTTTTATATCATCTGTCATTGCGGGTAAATGTGGAGAGCTGAGCACTGGCGCCCTCTGGTGGGGAGAGTGGACAGGGCAGAAACAGTGGGTGCTGTGAGGTCAGGGAGTGTGTGCACGGGTCATTTGGGTGGGTGGCCGGGGTGGTGGGTGTCGGGGGTGACAATTCCGTCAATGGACCTGGGGGAATTTGCAGCGTCTGTCCTGACGGGGGGTGGGGGTGGGGTTGGTTTGAGTGATGATGAGGAGGCGGAGAAAGAAACTGACTCTTACTCTCTCAGGTGCCTGTTTTGTTCTCCTCCCTCCCTGTAAGCTCATTCTGTCCCTCCCGCTCTCCCTCCTCCCTCTTCCCCGCCTCCATGGCACCATATCCCTGTACAGGGAAGAGTACGAATATCTGCACAATGGCTGCCTTCGTCCTTTCCTCCGGTTTCCCTTCTCCTCCCCTTCCCACTCTCTCATTCTCCCTTACATACTTTCCTCCCTATCATTTTATCTCTCTCTCTGTCTCTCTCTATCCCATTCTCTTTCACTCCTCCTTTACCTCAGCTCCCCCTCCAGCTCAGCACCCACCCCCCAGCGCAGGGAGGATCCAGTCTTTCCCACAGGGGTAGGGCCTGGATGGCGCCAGCAATCCTGGATCATCATCTATTTCCGCTGGGCTTCGATGATCTCCGGGATCTCGGGTTTGAGCCCTCCCCGTCCCCTCCTCCCACCCAACCCGGAATCCGTCCACATCTGGCATCCCGGCCAATTCTTGACACAGGCCGCTGTCACCGAACATTTGACAGAGAGAAGAGGGGGTAATGACGCTGTCTGGGAGAGGAGGCGTTAATTTAAAAAGCAGGGCGATAATGTCCGGGGCCAAACGAGGAGAGGGTTAATGTCCCGAGCCAAGAGAGGAGGGTGTTAATGTACTGGGACAAGAGAGGAGAGAGTTAATGTCCCGGGCCAAGGGAGGAGGGTTTTTATATCTGGGGCCAAGGGAACAGTTTGTTAATGGCCGGGACCAGAAGAGGAGGGTGTTAATGTACTGGGACAAAAGAGGAGAGGGTTAATGTCCCGGACCAAGGGAGGAGGGTTTTTATATCTGGGGCCAAGGGAACAGTTTGTTAATGGGCGGGACCAAAAGAGGAGGGTGTTAATGTACGGGGTCGAAAGAGGCGGGTGTTAATGTACGGGGACGAAAGAGGAGGGTGTTAATGTCTTGTGGTGAAAGAGGAGGGTGTTAATGGACAGGGCCAGAAAGAGGAGGGTGTTAATCCACCAGGTTGGGGGGGGGAGACAAGAAATTAGTCCACACAGAACTATTTACTTGCTTCGTCCCATCGACCTGAACCCAGACCAGACCTCTCCCACCCGTGTACCTATCCTAATTTCTCTCAAACATTGCAATCGATGCTGAATCCACCACTTCTGCTGGGATCTGGTTTCACACTCACACCACCCTGAGCAAAGTTCCCCTCATGTTCCCCTTAAACCTTTCACCTTTCATAAACACGAGAAGATGCTGGAAACCCAAAGCAACGCACACAAAATGCTGGAGGAACTCAGCAGGTCAGGCAGCATCTGTGGAAATGAATCGATAGTTGACTGTTCGGCCGAGACCCTTCTTCAGGGCTGAGAAGGAAGATTCCAGAATACAGAGTTTGTAGGTGGTGAGGCCAGGTGGGTGGGAAAGGTCAGGGCTGGAGAAGGAATCTGACGGGACAGGAGAGTGGACAGTTGGAGAAAGGGAAGGGAGGGGGAACCCAAGGAGAAAAGTAACAGGTGAGAAGATGTAACAGGTAAGAGTAGCGAATAGGGGTAGGGCCTGGGGTGGGGTGTGAATTTGTTTACCGGAAGGAGAAATTGATATTCATGCCTTCAGATTCCAGGCTACCCAGACGGAATATAGGGTAAAAAACAGGAATTCTGCAGATGCTGGAAATTTTAGCAACACACGCAAAATGCTGCTGAACGCAGCAGGCCAGGCAGCATCTCTAGGAAGAGGTGCAGTCGACGTTTCAGGCCGAGACATCCTGATGAAGGGTCTCGGCCTGAAACGTCGACTGCACCTCTTCCTAGAGATGCTGCCTGGCCTGCTGCGTTCACCAGCAACTTTTATGTGTGTTGCCGGAATATAAGGTGTTGTTCCTCCACCCTGAGGGTGGCCCATCTTGGCACAAGAGGAGGCCAAGGACTGACACATCGAAATGGAATGGAAATCAGAATTAAATTGTTTGGCCACCTGGAAGTCCTGCTTGTAGCAGATTGTGTGGAAGTGCTCGATGAAGCGGCCCCACAACTCAGGCCGGGCCTCACCAATGTAGAGGCAGCACCGCGAACACCGGACACAGTAGACGGCCCACCAGATACTCAGGTGAAGTGTTGCCTCACCTGGAAGGCCTGCCCCAGGCCCTGAATGGAGGTGAGGGAGGAGGTGTGTGGGCAGGTGGAGCACTTAGGCCATTTGCAGGGATAATGAGGGAGGGAGATTAGTGGGGAGGGACGAATGGACAAGGGAATCGTGAAGACAGCGATTCCAGTGAAAAGCGGATATGGTGAAGTGGGGAGGTAAAACTGTTCTGAGTTAGGATCCCGTTGGAGATTGCAGAGGTTGCAGAGGAGAATGTGTTGGGTGTGGAGACTGATGGGGTGGTAGGTCAGGACAAGAAGAACTCTATCACTATTAAGGTGGCGAGAAGATGGGGTGAGTACAGATGTATGGGAAACGAGGAAGATGCGGGTGAGGGCAGCATCAATAGTGGAGGGAGGGATAACCCCATTCTTAAAAGAAGGAGGACATCTCTGATGTCCTGGAATGGAAAACCACGTCTTGGGAACAGATGCGGTGAAAACAAGGAAATTGAGAAAAGGGAATAGCATTTTACATGGGATAGGATGGGAAGAGATATTGTTGAGACAACAGTGGGAATCAATAGGTTTATAGAAACATAGAAACATAGAAAATAGGTGCAGGAGTAGGCCATTCGGCCCTTCGAGCCTGCACCGCCATTTATTATGATCATGGCTGATCATCCAACTCAGAACCCAGCCTTCCCTCCATACCCGCTGACCCCTGTAGCCACAAGGGCCATATCTGACTTCCTTTTAAACATAGCTAATGAACTGGCCTCAACAGTTTGCTGTGGCAGAGAATTCCACAGATTCACCACTCTCTGTGTGAAGAAGTTTTTCCTAACCTCAGTCCTAAAAGGCTTCCCCTCTATCCTCAAACTGTGACCCCTTGTTCTAGACCTCCCCAACATCGGGAACAATCTTCCCGCATCTTGCCTGTCCAATCCCTTTAGGATCTTATACGTTTCAATCAGATCCCCCCTCAATCTTCTAAATTCCAACGAGTACAAGCCCAGTTCATCCAGTCTTTCTTCATATGAAAGATCTAAGTTGACAATTCGTCTCCAAAGATGGAGACAGAGAGATGAAGAACAGAGAAGGTGTCAGAGATGAACCTGGTGAATTTAAAGTGGAAGTTAGAGGCAAAGTTGATAAAATTGATGAACTCAGCATGGGTGCATGAAGCAACGCCAATGCAGTCGTCAACGTAGCGGAGGAAGAGTGGGGGAGTGTAACCGGGGATGGTTTCAAACATGGATTGTTCTACGTAGCCAGTGAAGAGGCAGGCCTAGCTGGGGCCGATGCGAGTGCACGTGGCTATGCCTCGAGTTTGGAGAAAGTGGGAAGAACTGAAGAAAAAATTGTTCACAGGGAGGATTGGTGCTGCCAGACAGAGGAGGGTGGTGGTGGAGGGGAATTACTTGGTTCTTTTCTCGAGGAAACAGAGTTTTGAGGCTTTCTTGATGGGGGATGGAAGTGTTTAGGGACTGAACATCCATGGTGAAGATGAGGCGCTCAGTGCCAGGGGATGATAGTTACTGAGGGGATCGATTTCACGTTTCACCCTTAACCCATCACCTCTAGTTGTAATATCCCCCAACCTCAGTGGAAAAGTATGTTTGCATCTATACGCCTCAATTTTGTACACAGTCGGAGTGGGATCCATTGCCATTGGAGGCCACACTGAGCCTCAGCAACACCCCCTCCCCCTCTCGGCACTCTCCGCAAACTTTGATAATCTTCCTCACTGTCCACTGCACTCCTAAACTTGGTGTCATCCACAAATTCTCTGATCCAGTAAACCACATTATCATGCAGATCATTGACATAGGTGACCAACCATGGATCCAGCACCGATCCCCGGCACCCCACTCGTCACAGACCTCCAGTCAGAGAGGCGACCATCTACTGCCACTCTCTGGCATCTCCCACAAAGCCAATGTCTCATCTAATTTACTCCCTAATGTCGAATGTCGAGCAATTGAACCTTTTTGACCAACCTCCCATACCGTACCTTGTCAACTGCCTTGCTGAAGTCCATGTAGACAACATCTACTGTCTTAATCAATTTTCCTGGTAACTTCCTTGAACAACTCTTTCGAACCTACCAAGCACAAAGCCATGCTGACTATCCCGAATAAGTCAATGTCTATCCAAATACTCATATATCCGGTAACTTAGAATACTTCCCAATAAACTTCCCACCTCTGATGTCATGTTTACCTGCCTGTAATTTCCTCCTTTCATGGTGAATTTTTTACTTGGATTCAGAACAGGTTTGCCCACTGAAGGCTGGGTTGTTCTAGACATTCTAGCTGGAGATCTGTGATTCCTGGTGTTCCACAGGGATCTGTACAAGGAAGGTATGATGCAGATTTATAAAACTCTCGTGAGGCCACGTCTGGAGTATTGTATGCAGTTCTGGGCGCCTCATTATTGGAAAGATGTCGAGGCTTTGGAGAGGATGCAGGAGAGGTTAACGAGGGTGTTGCCTGGATTAGAGGGAGGGCATGTGCTACTACAAGAGGCTGAACAAAATTGGGTTGTTTTCTCTGGAATGAAGAGGCAGAGGGGAGATCTGACAGAGGTTAATAAGATTATGAGAGGCATAGACAGAGTAGACGGAGAAACCTTTTCCCAAGGGTTGAAACATCCAACACCAGAGGACATGCATTGAAGGTGAGAAGGGGTCATTTCAAAGGAGAGGTGAGGAGCAGGTTTTTTGCTCAGAGAGTGATGGGTGTCTGGGATGTGCTGCCTGGGGTGGTGGTAGAGGCAGAAACATTAGAGACTTTTAAGAGGTGTTTAGATAGGCACATGAATGTGAGGAAAATGGAAGATATGGACATTGTGTAGGCAGAAGGGATCAGTTGGGTTGGCATTTCATTACTAATTTATTCGGTCCAGCATGACATTGAGGGGCCGAAGGGCCTGTTTCTGTGCTGTACTGTTCTATGATTGACCCTGGCCCTGACACCAGGGAGGTGATGAACCCTGCTGTCAGCTACAGAATTACTCACTGTTCCTGTCACTGATGATTCTCCACAGTCCCTGCTCACCATGGACTTTGCCCTCCCCTGCTCAGCATCAGAGACAACCTGGGTACAGGAAGGGAAGAGATGAAATATGAGGGCAGGCTGGACAATAGCATAAAGCAGGATACCAAAAGTTATTTTCAGTTAGATAAAGAGTAAAAGGGAGGTGAGAGTTGATACTGGGCCACTGGAAAATGATGCTGGTGCTGGTAGGGACAAAGAAATGGCAGAGGAAATTAATGGGTACTTGTCATCTGTCTTCACTGAGGAGGACACTAGCAGTGTGTCAGTGGCTGTGAGTGTCAAGGGGCTGGAGTAAATGCCATTGCTATTACAAAGGGAAAGTGCTAGGCAAACTCAAAGGTCTTAAGGTGGATAAGTCACCTGGACCAGATGGACTACATCCCAGAGTCCTGAGAGAGGTTGCTGAAGCGATAACGGATGCATTGGTCATGATCTTCCAATAATCACTTGATTCTGGTATGGTCCAGGAGGACTGGAAGATTGCAAATGTCAGTCCACTCTTTAAGAAGGGAGGAAGGCAAAAGAAAGGAAATTATAGGCCAGTTAGCCTAACCTCAGTGGTTTGCAAAGTGTTGGAGCCTACTATTAAGGATGAGGTTTGGCGGTACTTGGAAACTAATGATAAAGTAAGTCAAAGTCAGCATGGCTTCTGTTAAGGGAAATCTTGCCTGACAAATCTGTTAGAGTTTCGTGATATGAAGAGCCTTTGATTGATCTAGGTCTTTATTCACTGGAATTCGGAAGAATGAGGGGTGAACTCGTTGAAACCTATCAAATGGTGAAAGGCCTTGGTAAAGTTGTTGTGGAGAAGATGTTTCAACTCGAAGGAGCGTCTAAGATCAGAGGAGACAGTGTCAGAATAGAGGGGCATCCTTTTAGAATGGAGTTGAGGAAGATTTTCTTTAGCCTGAGAGTGGTGGATTTCTATGCCATGGGTAGATATGTATATTTATTGCAGAGATTAATAGATTCCTGATTGGTCAGACCATGAAATGATACGGGCAGAAGGCAGGAGACTGGGACTGAGAGGGAAAATGGATCAGCCGTGAGGAAATGGTGGATCAGACTGTCATAAGGTGGGAGTGGCTGGGAACAGACCGAAGTTCAAGGCACAGACACTGAAGTACTAGGGACATGACTAAGATTCAGGCTGATGGCAAGGACATGGACACAAAAACCAGGAATCTGGAACAGGACTGGACAAGAGAGCTAAGAGCCCGGGCTTGGACCGCGAGCCAGTGACTGTACAAGCACCCAGTACTGGGTCTTTCCTCTGGCTCGGACCCCAGAACTGGGCAAGGACGAGGCCTGGCAGGCAGGCAGGACGAGGCTGCAGTCTTCAGGCTTGAGGCTAGAGGCGAGGCTTGGCAGGAGGCAGGATGGACTCCGAGCCAGAGACTGGACAAGGACGCAGTACCTGGGTCTTTCCTCTGGCTCGGACCCCAGAACTGGGCAAGGACGAGGCTTGGCAGGAGGCAGGAGGCTGGAGTCTTCAGGCTTGGGGCTAGGCTGGAGGCTGGAGGCAGGAGGCTTGAGGCGAGGCTGGGCTGGAGGCTGGAGGCAGGAGACTTGAGGCAAGGCTGGGCTGGAGGCTGGAGTCTTCAGGCTTGAGGCTAGGCAGGCTCCTCCGGGGCAGGGTGCAGTTCACCTGGGCAGGGCGCGGTACTCCTGGGCAGGGCGCGAATCACCTGGTCTGGACGCGGATCACCTGGGCAGCGCGCGGATCACCACCCGACGGAGGTATGGGACAGTAAGGGACAGAACCAACCACAGGTAATGGCGAGACGGCCTGGCTTACCCGACGGAGGCAAGGGACAGGAAGGGAGCTAGATACAGGGTGGCTCCAGGACAAGACTGCAGGCGAGATGAGACGAGAGTTACCAGCAAGACAAGGCAAGGCTTCAGGCGAGGCAAGGTGAGACGAGAACTTCAGGAGAGGCGAGAGTTACCGGCAAGACAAGGCAGGGCTACAGGCCAGGAAACAAAAGGCAGGAGAAGGGATACAAGGAGTAAGGACAAGAATAATCCAGCAGCCACGCCTGGGTCTCTGAAGGTATTTATGCAACCGGCCCCAACGAGCATCAGCTGCCTCAATTAGCTCAACAAGAACAGAAACAGGGTAGATAGGAAAACCCGGAGCAAGGGTCAATGGACCGGACTGGGAACCGGAATACGGACTTCACGGACCGGACCATGACACAGACTCGATGGGCCCAATAGCCTAATTCTGCTCCTATATCTTATGGCCTTATGGTAATCTACCATAGCCCTCTTCACTATGAACAAGACTTCGTGCTTTCGTGTCATCTGCAGAAGTACTGATCCTGTGACGAGAGACCTTGACAAAGTTGGTTCGGACCCACATACTGGTTTATCCGATGCCAGGATCGAGCCGCGGTCTGAAACTGGAACGAGAACTGAGCACAAAACCAAACGCTAGATGACATCTCCAATTAAGCTTTTGATTGAGCACTAAGGCCCTGCTCAGGTGCTCTTTAAATACTAAATTTTTGGTGCCAAAGCGCGATTGTAATTACCTGAAACCTTAAAGGGCTGCACCAGTCTTTCGTACTGTGGAGAGTGAGAGAGTCTAAACTCCAGAGCCTGGCGCGGTTGGGTGTGTCTCATAACAGATGCAGCCTTCTGCCTTTACATCCAAATTGCTCACATAAATGGCAATTAACAAGGGTCTTGACACAGATCCCTGCAGCACACCACTAGTGACCGGCCTCCATTCAGAGAAACACACGTCAACCAACACGCTCTGCTTCCTGTCTCTGTCAATTTTCAATCCAACTAATTAGCTCTATGTTATAAGCTCAATATAATAGTTCTCCCTGGAGAGATCTGACAGAAATTTGTAAGATAATGACGGCAGAGATAGGGTAGATGGTCAAAGTTTATCTCCTGGGGTAGAAATGTCAAATACCAGAAGGCAAAGATTTAAGACGAGAGTAAGAAATTAAATGGAACATTTTCGAGGCAAGTCCTTTGACAAAGAGAATGACAGCAACCTGCAACACGCTGCCAGGGAGGCGGTGGGAGCAAATACGTCAGAAATGTTTAAGACACATTTAGACATTCCTCACCCCCGTCTTTCCTTTGTGCATCCCTTTCTACAGCGAATGAAACATCAGAATCCTCAAATATTGAGCTACCACTCCTGCCCGTGTCTCACCACAGTTCTGTGACGGGGGAAGGGAGATGGTGGAGGGAATTAGAAGGAAGAGAGAGGTCAGTGGGAGGGGTCCTGGAGCCGGGATCAGAGGCATCGACCTCCTCCGGTCACCTTAGCAGAACCCATTGGGTGGGTTCTGAGGTTCCAGGAGCAGGGAAGTAGTGGGAGCCCAACAGCATGGAGGCCGGACCTCATTCCTCTGCAAACCCCTCCACACGGTCTTCTCCCCTCTCTCCTCCCCACTGACAAACCCCGCTCCTCTCTAATTCTCTCCTGTCCATATCCCCGGAGGCACTGAACACCCTGAACCTCAGCCCCATCCCATCACTCTCAGATCTTCAGCAATCCACCCTCACCCTCACAAACCCCAGTCCTCCCAGTGACACCGGTGAGTAGATAGACTCCAACTAACCGAGCGAAACCCCCTCACATCCTCTCTCCTCTCTCTCCCCACACCCTCACCCTCACAAATCCCAGTTCTCCCAGGGACACCGATGAGTAGATAGATCCCAACTACCCGAGTGTAACCCCTCTCAGCCCCTCTCTCCCCCAAGTACAGATTCCTTCTTCTCCAGCCCTTTACCTTTCCCACCCTTTTGGCTTCACCTATCATCTTCCAGCTAGTCCTCCTTCCCTTCCCGCACCTATTTATTCTGCCGTCTTCCCCTTTCATTCCCAGTCCTAAAGAAGGGTCTCGGCTAGAAACGTCGACTGTTTACTTATTTCCATAGATGCTGCCTGACCTGCTGAGTTTCTCCAGCATTTTATGTGTGTTGCTCTGGATTTCCAGAACCTATAGAGACTCTTGTGTTTACAATACTACCTGCTTTAGTATCATGTGAAAACTTTTACCAACCTCGCCGTTTATATTCTTCAAGTAATAAACAATGAAGAGCAAAGGTCTCAAAGTCCATCCTTATGGTACACAACTAGTCATGGGCCCCCAGTCCGTGAAAAACACATTCAACCTTCACCCTTTGCGTCCCAGCATCGAGCCAATTATTCATCCACCAAGCCACCTCTCCCTGGATCCCATTCGATCCAGCCTCCCAGATGAGCCTTGTATGTGGGACCTGCTCTGTCCTCATATCCTCTTGATCAAAAAAACTCCAATAGATTTTTTTAAGACATGGTTTCCCATGTGCAAAACATCTAATAAAGATTTTATTCTATCCAAATGCTGGTAGATCCTAGCCCTCAGATACCCCTCCGGTACAACACTGTAGAAATACAATTAAACATGTTGTTAGCCAGGGCATTACAAGATGAAGCAACTATTTCTGCAAGGGTTTACTCGATTTCTTCCTTACTTTTCCACAAGGTCCGAAGGTAAACTTGCTGTGGCCCTGGGGACTTTATCCACCTCAGGCTAACCAATACCTCTCACGTGGTAACCGGTGAACATCACTGACGGCCCTTGGTGTTGGCACGGTACACAGCAGTTAGTGTAACGCTTTACAGCGCCAGCGACCCGGGTCAGTTCCGCTGTCTGTAAGTTTGTACGTTCTCTACGTGGGTTTCCTCAAGGTGCCCCGGTTTCCTCCTACATCCCAGAGACGTGCGGGTTAGCAGGGTAACTGGTCACATGGGTGTAATTGGACTGTCACTGGGCTGTATCTCTCAATAAATAAATCAATCAATAGAGATGGAAATGAAACTGACATCAGTACAGGTGGGAGATGCGATAAAAGTGAGATTGTGCGTCTCTTGAAAGTAGAATGTTAAGTGCTGTCAGCATCTTACCCAGAACGTCAGCTTAAAGTAAGCAACACACATCAAAGTTGCTGGTGAACACAGAAGGCCAAGCAGCATCTATAGGAAGAGGCGCAGTCGACGTTTCAGGCCGAGACCCTTCGTCAGGACTAACGTTGGTGCTTGGCCTGCTGCGTTCACCAGCAACTTTGATGTGTGTTGCTTGAATTTCCAGCATCTGCAGAATTCCTGTTGTTTGAGCTTAAAGTAATATGTCTTCAGGAGTCAATATTGCATTCAGGGCACAATAGGAAAAAAATAGCTACCTCAGTTTGAGTGATAGCAAAGGATCAAATGCGTGGTTTATAGCGTCAATACCTCGTTACAACAACAAACACCACAGCAGCAGCGAGAATGCAAAACCGAGCTCGATATTTTCACCTGTAATACCAGTCTCTGCCTCGGGGCGGCGCCATTGTCCCGTCAGTGCCGATGGAAATGATCTCACGGAATTGTGGGAAGTAAAGTGCCGTAGTTACTGATGAACAGGAGGGAAGGAAAAGTCCCCAAACGCCAGCGGCTTCCAGTGAGACCGTCATTAATTACAGTCAGTGAACAAACACACTCATTTAACCGTTTCCAGCCCAGAACGACTACCGAAACATCAGTTGAAACAAACGTGATATTAAACGTACAAATTTCTCAAAGCTCCAGAACGAAGTTAGGTGCTGGGAATAGTGAGGGTGGAGCGCCGCGGGTGGAACAGGGGGCAGAGAAGGGTGCCCGGGACGGGTGGGTGTTGCATAGGTGCGGACACACCCAGCACTGAGACACCGGGCAAGGTAATTTTATTGCAAACAATTGGTTTATTGATCATCACCGACTGTCTCACTGGTGGTTCCCGTTCCCTCCCCTCTCCCCTCCCCTTTTCCCAAACATGATTCCTGTCTCCCTGCCCCTTTCCCACTCTCAGTCCACAATAGAGACCCGTATCAGAATCAGGTTTTTCATCACTCACATATATCATGAAATTTGCTTTTTGGCGGCAGCAGTACAGTGCAATACATAAAATAACTACAGTACTGTGCAAAAATCTTAGGTTTCCAAGCTATTTATATGTGCCCAAGACTTGTTCACATTACTGTGCAATGAATTTGCTGTGGTGTGGTCGTCAACAAGAAAAACACGCGATAGAATAACCCAACTTTCAGCAATGATGAAGAATAAAGAACGTTATAAAAGAAATTAGTGATTAAAGTACGGATATGCAATAAAGTGCATGTCTACAGTAAATATTATAAAAAAACGGTTTAAAATGCTGACGGTGCAGTGACGGGGATGAGGTAATAGATAGAAAAGGTGGGGGAGGTCTAACTGAAATAGTTGATCAGATTATCCACGCAGAAACAGGGAGAACGTACAAACTCCTTGTAGGTAGCGGCAAGGAGAGTGGAGAACAGATTAGGGGAGATAGAAACATAGAGACATAGAAAACCTACAGCACAATACAGGCTCTTCGGCCCACAAATTGTGCCGAACATGTCCCTACCTTAGAAATTACTAGGCTTACCCATAGCCCTCTATTTTTCTAAACTCCATGTACCTATCCAAAAGTCTCTTAAAAGACCCTATCGTATCCGTCTCCATTGCCGGCAGCCCTTTCCACGCACTCACCACTCTCTGCGTAAAACACTTACCCGTGACATCTCCTCTGTACCTACTCTCAAGCACCTTAACCCTGCGTCCTCTTGTAGCAACTATTTCAGCCCTGGGAAAAATCCTCTGACTATCCACACGATCAATGCCTCTCATCGTCTTATACACCTCTATCAGGTCACCTCTCATCCTCCGTCGCTCCAAGGTGACAAGGCCGAGTTCATTCAACTTGTTTTCATAAGGCATGCTCTCCAATCCAGGAAACACCCTTGTAAATATCCTCTGCACCCTTTCTATGGCTTCCATATCGTTCCTGCAGAGAGGCGACCAGAACTGAGCACAGTACTCCAAGTGGGGTCTGACCAGGGTCCTATATAGCTGCAACATTACCTCTTGGCTCCTAAATTCAATTTCATGATTGATGAAGGCCAATACACCGTCTGCCTTCTTAATTACAGAGTCAACCTGCGCAGCTGCTTTGAGCATCCTATGGACTCCAACCCCAAGAACCCTCTGATCCTCCACACTGCCAAGAGTCTTACCATTAATGTTATATTCTGCCATCATATTTGACCTACCAAAATGAACCACCTCACACTTATCTGGGTTGAACTCCATCTGCCACTTCTCAGCCCAGTTTTGCATCCCATCAATGTCCTACCGTAACCTCTGACAGCCCTCCACACTATCCACAACACCTCCAACCTTTGTGTCATCAGCAAACTTACTAACCCATCCGTCCACTTCCTCATCCAGGTCATTTATAAAAATCACGAAGAGTAAGGGTCTCAGAACAGCTCCCTGAGGCACTCCACTGGTCACCGACCACCAAGCAGAATATGACCCGTCTACAAATACTCTCTGTCCTCTGTGGACAAGCCAGTTCTGCATCCAAAAAGCAATGTCCCCTTGGATCCCATAACTCCTTACTTTCTCAATAAGCCTTCGATGGGGTACCTTGTCAAAGGCTGAAATCCATATACACTACATCTACTGCTCTTCCTTCATCAACGTTTAGTCACATCCTTAAAAAATTCAATCAGGCTCGTAAGGCACGAGCTGCTCTTGACAAAGCCATGCTGACTATTCCTAATCCTATTATACCTCTCCAAATGTTCATAAATCCTGCCTCTCAGGATCTTCTTCATCTACTTACCAACCACTGAGGTAAGACTCACTGGTCTATAATTTCCTGCGCTATCTCTACTCCCTTTCTTGAATAAGGGAACAACATCCGCAACCCTCCAATCCTCCGGAACCTCTCCCGACCCCATTGATGATTCAAAGATCATCGCCAGAGGCTCAACAATCTCCTCCCTCGCCTCCCACAGTAGACTGTAGTAAATCTGATCTGGTCCCGGCGACTTATCCAACTTGATGCTTTCCAAAAGTTTCAGCACATCGTGGTTCTTAATATCTACATCCTCAAGCTTTTCAGTCTGCTGCAAGTCATCACTATAATCACCAAGATCCTTTTCCATAGGGAATACTGAAGTAAAGTATGTCAGAGATAAGTTTTTCTTTACACAGTTTGTTGGATTTTTGGAACAGTCTGGTAGAGGCGTGTGTATCTGCGACGTTTAAAAGACACTTAGGTGGACAGAGTAATAGTTACGGGAAAGTAGGTTTACATAGGTGGAGAAAACATGGTGGTCCGAAGGGCCCCTAGTGTGCTGGACAAGTTCTTTGTTCCTTGTTCCACATTGGTCCTGCCTTCCAAGATTGGACATTAAATACCTCCCAGTTGTGTTGGGGAAGGAGGTTGAGAAAGTGAAAGGCATTAGTTTTATGGTCAGAAACATTGAATTGGCTCGTTGGTCTAGAGGTATGATTCTCGCTTAGGGCCTGAATTTGCGAGGATGCGAGAGGTCCCGGGTTCAAATCCCGGACGAGCCCCTCTGAATAATATGTTTTAGGACTTCATTCAGTGAAGTGCAGGAGAATGAGGGTAGATGCTTAATGGTATACGAAATTATGAGGGATGTAGATAAGGTCAATGTCTGCAGAGTTTCCCCTCAGGTTGGGTGAAATGACAACTCGAAGTCACAGGTTCAGTATGAAAAGTTATATATTCAAGGGGAATCTGTGCGGGGACGTCTTCGCTCAGAGGATATCGCTTGAGTGGAACGAGATGCAGGTTGAATTGTAACAATTAAGAGAAGTTTAAATGAGAGGGATTTGGAAGGCTATGTTCTTGGAGCGGGTAGACGGAACTAGTCAGAAGGCCGGTATGGTCTAGATAGGCTGAAGGGCCTGTTCTGTTCTGTAGTGCTCCTTGACTCTATAACTCCATGCGGGATTGAAGCCAGGATATAAATGGAGTGGATGGGAAGTGTTGTGAAGCTGGTGGCCAACTCCTGCCCCCATATTATTTTGTTCTTGTGTTACTGAAATTCAGGTCAGTAAATAGAAGCAAATACCGTGAGTATCACACTCTCTACATTGAAATGAGATATAGATAGTGAACATGCAAAATAGTATTTCAGTAGATGACCACCTTCCAAATTTCTCTGACGTCTGGAGACGTTCTTGCAGAGCAGAGTGTGTCAAACGTAACCTTATTGTTTCACAAAGGAACTGGGAACCCAGGGAATTAGAGCAATCCATGTATACAAAATTATGAGGGGTAAAAACCAGGTTAGGGCAAGCAAGCCTTTTCCACTGAGGTTGGAACTAGAGGTCGCACACTGAGAGTGATTCCTGAGCGAACATTACTCCTTTCTCCACAATCCCTTCAGCTACCTCTTTCAGAAATCTGAGCTGTTGTCCATCAGGTCCAGGTGACTTGTCCATCTTCAGAACTTTCAGCTTCCCAAGCAGCTCCTCCTTAGTAATGGAAACCTCATTCATTTCTGTCCCCAAACTCTCTCGGATTTCTGGCATACTGCCAGTGTCTTCCACCGGGAGGACTGGTGCAGGATAGTTATTAATTTCCTCTGCCATTTCATTGTTCCTCCATTTCTAACTCTCCAGTGTCATTTTCCAGCGGTCCGATATATACTCTCGCCTCTCTGTAACTTTTTATATATCTGAATATAAAACATATTTGGCATCACCTTTGATATTATCAGCTGGCTGTCCTTCGTATTCCATCTTTTATCTCTTTAGCTGCTTTCTGTAGGTTTTTCACAGCTTCCCAGTCCTCTAACTTCCCACTAATAGCTGCAATATTATATGTGACAAATAACGCTCATCTTTATATTTTATCTTTAAGGGCAAATGCCTTGAAGAGTCAACGAGAGACCATTTCGCGACCAGTGACCATAATTCCATCAGGCTGAAAATAGTTCTTCAGAAAGTTAAGGCTGATCTCCAAGTTAAGGTGTTAGTTTAGTGCGGGGCCAATTTGAGAGCGATAAGCCGGGTATTTACAGGGGTTTATCGTTGGGAACAGGCTGATTTTATTTTCTGGTAAATAGACACCTAGTTTTCAAGGTGCGATATCCAGAGTTCAGGTAGAGCGTGTTCAGAGGTATCAGAGGTAGTTTTACTATCGCGAGTCACGTGGGGTACTGGAGACTGGAGGGTGGTGAATGCTGAGCATTCAGTGACGATAGACTACAAGGACAGGACAGGGATGAATAAATCATTAATCCTAACATTAGTGATGGGAAACTACCTGCGGGTCATTCTGAGAGACACGATCTACCAGCAGTTGGAAAGACGAGCTCCGTGCAGGAATGGCCAGCGTGAATTTCAGACGAGTAAAACGCCTCTCGTGAATGTCGTTGTGTTGTTTGAAAAGGTGACGCAGAGGATGGACGAGGGCAGAGCGCCTCAGGTCACCTGAACACGATCCCATTATCGCCCTGGGAAAACTATCTGCCTATCCAGAGGATATCCCGACGCAGACTGGGAGACCTCTTTGCTGAACATCTACGCTCTGTCCGCCAGAGAAAGCAGGATCTCCCAGTGGCCACACAGTTTAACCCGACGCAGACTGGGAGACCGCTTTGCTGAACATCTACGCTCTGTCTGCCAGAGAAAGCAGGATCTCCCAGTGGCCACACATTTTAATTCCACATCCCATTCCCATTCTGACATGTCTAACCACGGCCTCCTCTACTGTAAAGATGAAGCCACACTCAGTTTGGAGGAACAACACATTATATTCCGTCTGGGTAGCCTCCAACCTGATGGCATGAACATCGACTTCTCTAACTTCCGCTAATGCCCCACCTCCCCCTCGTACCCCATATGTTACTTATTTTTATACACACATTCTTTCTCACACTCTCCTTTTTCTCCCTCTGTCCCTCTGAATATACCCGTTGCCCATCCTCTGGGTCCCCCCCCCTTGTCTTTCTTCCCGGATCTCCTGTCCCATGATTCTCTCGTATCCCTTTTGCCTATCACCTGTCCAGCTCTTGGCTCCATCCCTCCCCCTCCTATCTTCTCCTATCATTTTAGATCTCCCCCTCCCCCTCCAACTTTCAAATCCCTTACTCACTCTTCCTTCAGTTAGTCCTGACGAAGGGTCTCGGCCTGAAATGTCGACTGCACCTCTACCTAGAGATGCTGCCTGGCCTGCTGCGTTCACCAGCAACTTTTATGTGTGTTGCTTGAATTTCCAGCATCTGCAGAATTCCTGTTGTTTGCCTATCCAGAGGTCTATGCATTTTATCATCTTGTACAACTCCATCTGGTCGCCTCACGTCCTCTTTCACTCCAAAGAGAAAACCCCCCAGCTCGCTCAACGAATCCCCATAATCCGGGCAGCATCCCGGTAATCTCCTCTCTAAATCTTCTACATGATTCCTATAATGAACCCTACCTTGTGTTATAAAGCCCCAGGGCTGACCAGATGAATCTTCTGATCCTGTGAGAAGATGAGGAAGAAGACTCGGCGACCTTGCGGAGACATTTGCTTCATCTTCAGGCAAAAGTGATCTTCCAGGGGACTGAAAGGTGTCTCACGGCGAGCCATTATTTGAGGGTAGCCCAGGCAAAACAAGGAAATACAGGCCGGTGAGCCTGACACTCGCGGTAGAGACGTTATCGGAGGGGTTAATATTGTCAGCACTGCCGTGTGCGCAGTAAATCCGATCTCACAAAGCTGTTAGACTTCTTCGGAGAGGTAACCTGGAGGATCGATGTGTGTAGGGTGGTGAGCGGTGACTACACGGACTTGAGCAGGTCTTTTAACAGAGTCCTGCGTGGATGGCTACTCCGGAAATGCAGATGGCGTTGGGTTTAGGGTGTGCCAGCTAAGTGGAGACGACACACCGGCTTTATGGGAGGGAGCCGAGTGATGGTGGAAGGTTGTTTTTAGGACGGGAGGCTCACGAATTGTGGTGCCCTACGTGGATCCCTGCTGTGTACACTGTTTTTGCATCTTTGTTCATACAAATGATTTTGATGAGAATGTACAAGGCTCGGATATTAACTATGCCGATGAGTTTAAACTAGGCAGCGAGGAAGACAGAATATGGTGACAAATACGTCCGTTCATAATAAACTTACTTTGAAGATCAGCAAAATTATCGGGTGATCCTGAGCAGCTGGGTAAGCGGACCGAGGAATGTGAAATGTCTTTCTGTGCGGATAAGGGAGAGCTGTTGTACTGTGGGAATCAAACCGGTGCGGGACTTGTTCAGCGAACGCTTTGGTGCCCCAGCAGTTTGCGTGTGTTCCGCTGTCGTATTCAGCCGTGGCGTTGAAGAGAAGCAGCAGGAACACTTGTGTTGGCTGGAAAGGAGAAGGTGCAGGAACGGTACGGCATAGGCAGGAGCGGCGCAGTAACATAGAACATAGAACCGTACGGCACAGTACAGGCCCTTCAGCCCAGTGACTTTATAATGTAGTCCATGATCAATCTCACTCTTCCTTGACACATAACTCTCAATTTTCCTATCATCCATGTCCCTTTCTAAACATTTCTTAAATTACCTCAATGTATCTGCGTCTATCACCAACCCGGCAGAATGTCCAGGGGTCTATTGTAAAGCTCTTTGTAAAGAACTTCCCTCTGACACCCCCTACACTCCAGTCCATTTATCCGATTCCGTCCTGGGAAGCAGTCCCCAGCTGTCCACTCGATCTGTGCCTCTCGTCATCTTACACACATCTATCCAGTCGCTTCTCATCCAAAGATGCGACATCAAATGCCCAGGAAGAATGAAACAAAGAGCCCGAGAGTTGTCAGTGAATGAAACTCTGGAACGAAGGTTAGAAATTTCCATCGAGAGGGATGGGGGGTGGGTGGTGGGGGTTGTATATGGGAGCGAGAGCAACTGGCTGAACGCAGGAAAGTTTACACAGAGTGTGGGGTCGTTGGAGAAGGCAGACGCTGGAGTCTAGTGGAAAGACAAAACACCGGACGAAGTCAGCGGGTCAGGCAAGATGTGGAATGGTCGACAATTCCAGTATCTGCAGGGTCTCGACCCCAAACGTTAAACATTCTCTTCTCTCCAGTTCCCCAGCTGTTCGTTTTCCTTCTTTGCTTTGAAGGGACTGTGCACTCTTCTAAACACCCGCTGGATAGAGAAGAAAGGAAGAATTAACCGTTGGTTCTCGCCAGTGATGGGGACAATTATAATTGACATCCAAACAACACTAGACCCATGTTACACATACGGCGCAGGTTGAGAGGGAGGTTCTGAGGTCACGTGGTGCGCTGACCTTCATTGGTCAGAGATTGAGTTCCGGTGCCGCGAGGTGACGTAACTCTGTCAGACTCTGGTTAGACCGCACTTGGAGTATTGTGTTCAGTTCAGCTCGTCCCGTTATAGGAAACCTCAGCGATCAGGGATCAATGATCAACGTTTTCGCCGATACATTTACGTGTGTTCGGAAGTTGACGTGGTGTGTTGGGACGAAATGCAACAAAAACATAATTTACCGATGAGAAAACATAAACAATTATATAAATAACGTTCGTGGTTACAGTGCGGATATGGAACAGAATGTGCATAAATAACACAGACACCAGCGTGTATTTACAATGTAAATAACGTGGTACAATGTGGTTTAAAGTGTTTACAACCTGGTGCAGTGACTGGAGTGATCGATAGGGGGCGCTGGGTGAGGGGTGGTGGTCCAACATTGAATGGTTGATCGGAATAACTGTCTGGGGGAGGGCTGGGAAAACATTTAAAAATCCTTTAGAGAAGTTTCAGAGGAGGTTCAGCAGGATGTTGCCAGGATTAGAGCACGTCTTGTGAGGGAAGGGTGAACGAGCAGGGGCTTTTCTCTTCGAAGCTACGGAGAATGATAGAGGTGTATAAGACTACAAGAGACACAGACAGGGAGGACAACAGCACCTTTCCCCAGGGTGAAGCGGCCATTACAAAAGGACATGCGTTGAAGATGAGTGGAGGAAAGTTTAGGTGAGAGGTAAGTTGTTTTTGTTTTGTACACGGTCTGGTGGATTCTGGGAACGTACTGCCGGGGTGCTGGGCGTGGCTGACACAATAGGGACATAAATAGATACTTGGATAGACAGTTGGCTGTAGAGAAAATAGCGGATTATGAGCTGTGTAGGAGGGAATGGTCCAATTGAAGGCAGAGTGGGTCTGCGTGGGTGGGCACAGCATCGTGGGCGGAAGCGCCTGTAGTGTGCTGTACTGGTCTTTGCTCTTTGATCCACTTTGGTCGTAAAATTACCTCCGGATGTGTTGAGGAAGGAGATTGAGGAAGTGAAAGGCATCAGTTTTATGTCATAAATATAGAACGGGCTCGTTGGTCTGGAGGTATGATTCTCGCCTTGGGTCTGAAATTGCGAGCATGCGAGAGGTCCCGGGTTCAAATCCCGGACGAGCCCCTGAATGAGATATTTTAGAACTTCAGTCAGTGGAGGGCAGAAGAACGGGGGGATATATTTAGATGTATACACAATCGTGTTATAATGTTGGCATGGGGCCAAGTGGTTAAGGCGTTCGTCTAGTGATTGAAGGTCGCTAGTTCGAGCCTTGGCTGAGGCAGCGTGTTGTGTCCTTGAGCAAGGTACTTAACCACACATTGCTCTGCGATGACACCGGTGCCAAGCTGTATGGGTCCTAGTGCCCTTCCCTTGGACAACATCGGTGGCGTGGAGAGGGGAGACTTGCAGCATGGGCAATTACCAGTCTTCCATACAACCTTGCCCAGTTTTAACTTTCCAAGGCGCAAATCCATGGCCTCATGAGACTAACGGATGCCGATAATTGGTCAATGATTGCAGGAACTCCCCCCTCAGGTTGGGAAAGACGACAACTCGAGATCAAAGCTTTGGAGTGAACGGTGAAATATTCAAGAGGAACGTCTTGGTGAACAGGCAGATGTGGACGGTGGACGGCGGTTGTTCTTCATTCTTATTAACTAGAAACCAGATTATTAATGATGTAAGAGAAATGGGTCGCGAGATGGAAAGGTGGAAGGGGACCCGCGTGTCCGTGTACACGAAGCAAGGATTCAGGTGGCACAAGAGATTCTGCAGATACTGGAAATCCACAGTAACACACACAAAATGCAGGAGGAACTCAGCAAGTCAGGCAGCATCTCTGGAGAGGCATAAATAATTAACTCTTCAGACCCTGACCTTTCGTCAGGACTGACAGGGATTGAGAAACAGCGAACAGTTGGGATGACATGCGCTACGCCACGCTTTATTGAAAGAGAGGATAAGGACAGGGTTGTCCCCAATGCAGCCGCACGGGGCGTTTATGAGTCGCGGTCGTGGCCATTTTATCGGATGAGAGGTGTTGATTTCATGTACGGAACGTGTGCCGGGCTGGTATCCACTTGGCAGGGCGAAGGGAGGATGGGCGACCGGGCTGATCGTTCAGTGCTCTACACACCGCCAGACGGAATCTCAATGACCCGATACGACGGACGGATGGAAAGTGAGCCGACGTTAAACCCGAGGCTGATAGGTTCTTGATTCGTAAGGGCTTGAAAGGGGATGAGGCGGGTGGCTTTGAGATTAACCAAGCACGATGGGATGGCGGAGATGAACTGATGGGCCCAACGGCCTAATTGTGCCCCTATGTCTTATAGTCTGATGTCGTGGACTCCACACCCGGGGATTACGTATTAAAGGTATTTAGAAACGTCACATACAATGGTGATCCGGATTCATCTCGACACCAGGAGGGCGGAGGAACGATTCGTTCTGTTACATCGAAGGCACCAGACTCCAAGGAGCGGATTATATTTCAGAAAGACGTTTATTATATTTATTAATACTCCAAGGGTCGGCTGATATGGGGGGAGGGGTGGTGTTGCTGTGTGCTCGGAGGAACAGTGCGCCGATGTTCAAAGGCCACGAGGCAATGCTACAGCTCTGTAAAACCCGGTTAGACCTGTACCGGGAACACTATGTCCACTTCCAGTCGCCCCGGTATAAAACAGACGCGAAAGCTTCAGACAAGGTGCAGAGGGAATTTACCAGGATGTAACCTGGATAAGAAAGCATGTCTTATCAGGGTAGTTTGAACGGGCTGGGGCTTGTCAGGGGTAGAGAGTGGGGGTGTCGTGACAGCAGTAGCACTAGAGGCGGATATGTTGGGGGTATTTAATAAACTGTCTGATCGGCACATCGGTGATAGAAAATGGTGGGATACACTGGAAGGAAGGATTAGATTGTTCTCCCACTAGATAAAACTCGGCACAACATCGAGTGCCGAAGGGTCGGTACTGTGCCGTGCTGTATTCTATGGGTATTTTCCTGGTGGTAAAGGTGCCGAGGGCAGACTGGCCTCCTGCCGTTTTGTTTTCTGTATTTTTGTGCGTTTCGTTAGTGCGATGTCCCAAAGCAGCATCACCCGCGGTTCGGGCATGGGTCGTCAAAAGCCCGGGGAGCCGGGCAGGTGATCCCGGGGGCGCCTGCGCGCTGCGCTCAGGTGGCCGAGGCGCTGATGACCCAAAGCAGCGAGGTGACCGGATACACCGCCGCGCTCTTCAGCTGCTCCCGGAACCGGGACTGCGTCGCCGCGTAAATGAACGTGTTGGTGCAGCAGCTGACGGTCCGCAGCATAAATCCGACCAGTGTAAAGATGAACTGCGAGTCGTTCCGCCCGGCCGCCGTTCCCGTGATCTGATAGTAGACGAATTCCACGACGTGCGTCAGCCACAGGAGGATGAAGCTGCCGGAGAGGGTGAAGAGTTAAACTATAGACCTCCTCCTGCTCTCCATCTCCGGGTCACTCCGGTTCTCCCCACTGCTCTGACCCCGCAGCCCCTTCCGGACCCGGCTGGCCACCAAAATGTGCCTGACTGTCAGAGTGTTGAGCAGCAGAATGGCAGCGAAAGGGAGGAGCGGGGTTAAAACCGTGTTTAACCAGTCATAGCCCATCCAGCCTGGTTCGGTAAAGAAAGCGATCATTGGATAACAGCCCCGCGGCACCTTGTCGATGATCACTCTTGGTGCAGACGTGAAGTAGTAGGGGACATACTGCAGACACAGCAGAACGCCGGTTGTCCCCAGAACCACAGCCGCAGTCTTCCCGGTGCAATATTCTGTCTTCAGCCGCCGGCAACAGATGGCAACAAAGCGGTCGACTGTGAAAGTGACGGTGAACCAGACGGAGCAGTCGGTGGCGGAGCGACGCAGCACGGTGATAACACTGCACACGGGGGTTATGTTGAGGAAGCACTCCGGGAAATAATGGAAGTTGGTCCGGTACAGAATAACCTCGGTGAGGATCAGCATCAAGTCCGCCGCCGCCATGGCAACCAGGTACCGAGTGGTGCAGGTGGAGAGACCGCACTTTCCCCGGGACAGGATGGCAATCGCCACTAAATTCACTGGGGCAGAGAGCAGGGATGAGAACGGGGGAAATAGTGAAATCGTGTTAGAGCACGCAAAATACACTCGGTATCCACTTTATTAGAGACACTGGTACACCCGCTTATTAACACAAATATCTCATAACCAATGGCGCGGGAGCCGCTCGGCGCTTAAAAACATGCAGACATGGTCGAAAGGATCTGTTGGTGATCGGATCAAATATCACAATGGTGAATACATGCGATCTCAGTAGAATAATTGTTGGTGTCAGACGGGTTGACCGAGTATTTTAGAAACCGCTGTTCTGCGAGGATTTTCATGCGCGGCGATCTTGAGAGTTTACAGAGAATGGAGCGGGGAAAAAGAAACGTTCAGTGAGCAGCGGTTCTGTGGACGAAAACGCTCCGTTAATGAGGGGGGTCAGGTAGGAACGGATAAACTGTTTCAAGCGGACAGAGAGGCGTCAGTAACTCAAAGGGTGGCACATTACAACAGTGATGTGCAGAAGAGCATCTCTGAACATACGAAACGTCAATCCCTGAAGAGATTGTGTGTCTTCAGGCTCTTGTCCCTTCTCCCCGATGATAGAAAAGAGAGTGGGAAATGGCCTGTGTAGTGGGGATCTTAATGATGGCTGACGCCCTCCGGACCTATCGCATATTGATAATGTCTCCGCTTGTGTTCAGACTGGTGCCCGTGATGGAGCGAGCTGAGTTTACACCTCTGTAGCTTTTTCCGAATGTGTGCCGCGCTCCCCCACCCACCCGCCACGAAAGCCAGACAGTAATGGAGCCAATCGGAATGCTCTCCACGGTCTGTGTACACTACGGAAATTTACCGATGTTATACAAACCTTCGGTGAAATATCAGATCTCCCCAAACTCGTGAAATATGATCGTAACTGTAAAATATTGTGCCCAGGGTAGAACTTCAGAGATGTCGATACCCACAAACTCTGCCTATCGTGATTTAATGCACTTCCTTCAAGTCTCCTTCCCGTCCGACTTGGTTTCAAAGAGAAACGACGGAATCCGTTCAAACTTTCTTCCATTTGGGCAGAAGCGAGATTTTTTTTTTCCTCAGACGAAATGAGGGTGGGGGCTTGGAAACCGTCCCAGCTTGCTAGCAGTGTCCAAATTTCAAAGTAATTTTATTATCAAAGTACGAATATGTTACCATATACTAACCAGAAATTCATTGACTTGCTTGCATCAGTAGACCAAAGAAATACAATAGAATCAGTGGAAAACGACACACAGAGACCGGCAGATAGAAGATAACTCGGACACGTAGAAAGTCCGATTAGGAGTAAGTTACTCAGCCGTTCACCGGCATCAGTCAGTGCAATTCTAGCTGATTCTCAATTCCAATACCATATTCTATTCTATCACCAGGGCTTTTGCAGCGAGAAATCTCTCTAATTCACACATAAATAGTTTGAGCTTGCTGGCGACTCCCACTGTTTGCGCCAGAGAAATTGACCCGTCAGTCACCGTCTACGTGGAGCAACCCGCCCACCTCATTCACAATCATCTTGTTGCGTACTTGAGTCGGTAACCCTAGCGACCGGGCATGCGCAGTGTTGCCAAGGTAACAGAACTGCGACCCGTGGACCTGGAAACGACTGGGAGAATGGGCAAAGAAGTGGCAGATGGAGTACCGTGTCGGAAAGTGAATGGTCATGCCCTTTGGCAAAAGAAATGAAAGAGTTGACTAAATGAAGAGGAAACTCAAAAACTAAGCTGCAAAAGGACTTGGGAGTCCTTGTGCTGGAGTCCCTAAAGGTTATTTTGGAAGTTGAGTCTGAGGTGAGGAAGGCAAGTACGACGTCAGCATTCATTTCAAGATGACTAGTGTGAGGGGATCTGAAGTACCCCTATTAACTGTGTTTTTGGAAAGAGAGAAAGAGTTATTTAACACCGACTTGTTTGTGTGTGTGTGTGTGAGTGAGAGAGAGAGAGAGAGAGAGAGAGAGAGAGAGAGAGAGGGGGGGGGAAGACTAAATGGTTGGACTGCCACTTTAAGGCACGAGAAAGAACTGGTTAACTTTTGAATTTCTGCTGGAGTTGCAGACAGTATCGAGGAGTGGTAAGTTGCTATGGTGACAGAAGGCGGTGTTATATAATGGACACTCGATGTTATGATTTTCGGCAAGTTGTTGACATTTTCTTCAAGGCTTTTTGCCTGCTTGCATTTCTTACACAGACAAAGGAAAGAGGGATTATTTGAATGACAGTTTATGCTCAGTATGGGAAGATAAAAGAGGAGGTCAGATGATACAGACCTCACACACATGTTTGGACACTGAATGAGCATTGTTGTGCCCGCAGGAAAAGTGGGTTTTGGAGGATTGATCAGGCTGATCGATCCACCGCTCTTGCAGTGGAAAGAGGAAAAGGGTTGACTGGTGGGGAGTTGTCCATGTGTCCAACCTCGGCTGGGGGATAGCTCCACCACAAAAAAAAGTCATTAAAGTCATTATTAAAGTCATAGTCGGTGACTTTTAAACGATTTCGAAGGACAATGGAAAGATCGACGGCGTCAGCTCACCTGAAGACTCAAATCTCTCCCTCTCTCTCTCTCCATCACTACTCAACTCAATACCACGAACTGAACTGAACTGAACTTTACTCATCATCGTAAGACTGCATCTTTTTTACCCCTAGACTTAAAGAAGCTTGGTTTTCCATACATATATTTCCACACTTGCTGATATACCTACTTTTATATATAATCATTGCTAACCTGTTTGATTTATCTACATTTATATTACTGTATTGCGTAGTTACTAATAAATATTATTAGTTTATAGCAATACTGGACTTTAAAGTCTTTTTCATCCCTGCTGGTTCTTTATTTCCCTTACGGGGTGCGTGACATAAACTGGGGGCTCGTCCGGGATATGAACAAATTAGTCGGGAGGCTGGTTTGAATTGATTGGGGAAAATCCCTTTTGATTTGGTTGTGTGGAAATACAGCAGATCCATATCTGTGTGGAAATACAGCAGATATGGATGTTAGTGTTGAGGAGTTTATGTTGGAACCAACCCCGGAAGCGTTGGAGGGTTGTGCTGTTGGGAATTGCTCAAAAGTTAAAACTAAAGGTGACCACTATCATGAGGACAGCTCTGATGCAGACAGTAATAGCTCAGCATTATATAGATAAGGGAACGATTGATGAGGAGGCGTTAGGCTTGTTCGTGTTAGGTGAACCTGCTGAGGATGAGCTTCACTTCAGCTGGAAAAATTAAGAATGGAGCATGAACTGAAATTTCAATTGAAATTAAAACAGCTCGAGGCTGTTGAAGCATAAAAGAGGAGGGTCGGTGAGGCTAGAAGGGCAGCAAGACAGAGAGAAGAGGCAGAAAGACAGAGACAGCTCCAGAGGGAGAAATGGCAACGTGAAGATCACGTGGCAGAAAGACAGAGACAGTTTAAAAGGGAGAGGTTGCAGCAAAGAGGTTTAGTGTCGGTCCCTGATGATTTTTACAGCTCGGAAGGGCTTGTTTGTGTGATGAATTTAAAAGTTGTGTTGCTGACGACGTAAGGGCATAACCAGATGCAGAGGATGCCGCTACCTTGCAGGGGTTTGATAAGAAAGCAGACGAAGAAGTTTTAAACCACGAGGTTAAGCTTACTCCAGAAAAGAGTTTGCCAGAGAATAGCTGTGAGGTTCGGGGTGACATTGAAATTGAAACTGGAACAAGTGCTGACAGCCCAGAGGAGGCAGCTGTTCCGATTGAATGTGTTCAGGTTGTTGAATACCTGCGAGTTCACAGGATTCTGAAGCTCATGTTGAAGTCTGAGGTGCCTGGCTTGGTTGGAAAGGAATGCAGCTTTTGTGTGTCAGATGATCTTGGTTCAGTGAATAAGGGGTTAACCTTGGTACCAGTGGATTATGAGAATTCTCAGGCATTTATATTAGACCATGTTTTAAAAGCTGGTGAGGTCAGTGTTGCTGAAAATAATGGGAAAAGTGCTGTTTCTGGACTTTTGGATAATGTGCTGGGAAAAGTTAGATTGGATGTACGACCTTTGACCCTTCTTGCAGGACAAAGGCCTGCTGAGGGACGATGCGCTCCTCTGTTGAACTTTGTTTGGACATTTGGAGGGAAGCACTTGCAAGGTTACGTTGTTGAGGAAAAGAAGAATTGTTATGATGTTGGAGTGGACGTTGCCATGGAAGCATCCGTAGTGAGGGTCGGAGAAAGCTGATAAAGAGATTGTTTAGCCTCTGTCATAATATATACATGATTCTCATCAGCCTGATGATGGTAGTGAATTTGGTAAACAATGGAGGCATGTTGACATCTCTCCAAGCTAAGAGTGTTTCAGCAATTCAGCTGATGAGTAATCAGCCTGTTGAGACCTATGATAGCAAACCCAGAGGTTTAAATTATAATGATGTGTCACAGAATTTTCTACCTTCCAGATTTCGGCAGGACTTAGAGGGTAGTACAGCTGATAAGAATAAGGTGTATGAGAAAGGTTTGTCTTTACTGAGGAAGGAATTTACAGAGGAACAGAAGCGAGATTCTGAAATGGTGGCTTTAAGGGTGATAGCTCTCATAGGAGAGGAGGTTCGGAGAGAGTCAGTGGGACATTACCTTAAAGATGGGGTGTTGATGAGGAGGTGGAGACCAGCCACAGTGCTTGCAAGTCACGTGGTGGTTTGGAAAGGTTACAGGCCTGAAATTTTAAACATAGCTTACAGTATGTCTTTAAGTGGACCTCATGGAGTGAGAAAGACAGTGAATAGCATTATGAAGGAATTTTACTGGCCTAGTTTAAGGAAGGATGTAGTGAATTGTGTGGGCCCATTGCAAGAGACTGCAGATGGTTATCAGTATGTGTTAACAATTGTGTTTGCTGTGTCTAGGACCCCTGTAGCAATGTCTTTTGAAAACATCGAGGCCAAGACTTTGGTAACAGCATTCAGTAATTTTACACACTGGTAGGTCTGCCCAGAGAAATTCAATTTGACCAGGGCAGTAACTTTACTTCGGGAACTTTCCAGGGGATAGTTAGAGAATTAGAAGCTAAACACATGGTGTCATCTACATATCACACAGTGTCCAAGGGAGCCTTGGAACGGTTCAACTCAACTCTTAAGACCATGATTAAAGCACATGATGTGAGAAATGGGAAAAATTGGGATGAGGGGATTCCCCTCCTCTTATTTATTGTTGGAGATTCGATTCAGAAGGCATTGAAGGGTAGTTTGTTGGAACCTGTATTCAGTTACAGGCCAAAAGGACCTTTGACCCTACTCAGAAAACTATGGTCTGATTTAGAAATATGTGTCAGTGTGCTTAATTATTTTTTTAAAATTCTGGAAAGGATGTAGTCAGCTTTGTGATTTTGCCAAGGAAAGTTTACAAGATGGTCGAGTCAAAATAAGACACTTGTTTGCTAGAATTGCAACTGGGAGAATTGTTATGGAACAAGATGGAGTCATGGAATCTGATAAAGGAGTGGGAAAGCATGTTTACCCATTAAATCTAATCTCACCCAGATGTCTGAATTCCATTGTTTTGGAAAATATTACTGATAAGGTCTATCAGCTGGACCCTAAACCGCAAAAACAAGTAAAAGGACTAATTAGCATTTTGAAATGGTGCGCAGGTGCAGTGCATCACGTCATTATAAATTCAGCTCAGCCTATGAAACGATATCTTCACAGTGAGAACTTTGAGAAAATTAAAATGGTTGAAGAAGGAATTAGAAACAGGAAAGAAGAAGGAAAGAGAATGGATGACTGTATTGATAGAGTGGGGAAGGCTAAATACCTTATTAATATTGACTTGTTAAAAGGATACTGAGGTGTTTCTTTAACAGAGAGGGCTAAAGAGATCTCAGCATTTGTGACACCGTCTAGACTGTATGAGTACAATGTTTTACCCTTCGGGATGAAAAATGCACCACGGACATTTCAAAGAATGCTCAATTCTGTGATTGGAGGTTTAGAAAACACAGGAGTTCATATCAATGATTTAGTGGTCGGGAATGACACGTGGGAAGAGCAGATGGCAGCTGTAGAAAAACTGTTTGACAGACTTTCCAAGCCCAATCTTACTGGGAACCTCGCTAAAAGTGAGTTTGGCCATGCCACAGTTACATATCTGGGTTATGTGGTGGGCCAAGGCCAAACGGATCCCGTACAGGCCAAGGTTCAAGCTGTTGTTGAGGTTCCCGTTCTGACCAGCAAGAAAGCTTTGAGAAGGTTTTTAGGAATGGTTGGGTATAATTATAAGTGTTATAAGAACTTTGCTGACATCGCTCTCCCCCTAACAAAACACCTGGGGTAGAGTGAAAGATTTGAATGGAATGGCCTTTGCAAGGAGGCATTTGAACGTCTGAAAACCATCCTGTGTTATCATCCTGTGCTCAAAGCACCAGATTTTTCAAAGCCATTTTCTATAACAACAGGCGTTAGTAACAAGCTGCTGGGGCAGTACTGCTACAGAAGGATGTGAATGACATTGAACATCCAATAGCTTATTTCTCAAAGAACTTTAAGGTGCACCAGAAAAATTATTCAACTGTTGAAAAGGAATTACTAGCACTTATTCTGGCTTTACAACATTTTGAGGCCAATGATCAAAGATCTCAAAATCTTTCTGATGCCCAGAGAGCACTTATGGTTTACATGGGTTGTAATCCGTTGATAGCTCTAACTAAGATGAAGGATAAGAATAGAAGGTTATTAAATTGGAGTCTGGTATTGCAGGAATGTGACTTAAAATCAAACATGTGAAAGGTACTGACAATATTATAGCAAATCAGTTATCCAGATATTAAGCTGGAAATTGTACACATTTTTGCTCTGTCATGTGATGATCTTATCTGTATTGTTTCAAACTCTGTAATTCACATTTAGACAAAAAATTGTCTTCGTCATTTTTTTTTCTCTGAGGAAGGGGAATGTGAAGGGATCCTGAAGTACCCCTATTAACTGTGCTTTTGAAAAGAGAGAGAGAGAGGGGGAGAGAGAGAGAGAGAGAGAGGGGGGGGGGAAGAGAGAGAGAGAGAGAGAGAGAGAGAGAGTGCTATTTAACACCGACTTGTTTGTAAAAGAGAGAGAGAGAGAGAGAGAGAGAGAGAGAGAGAGGGAAAGAGAGAGAGGGAGAGAGAGAGAGAGAGAGAGTGCTATTTAACACCGACTTGTTTGTAAAAGAGAGAGAGAGACGAAGACTAACTGGCTGGACTGTCACGAGAAAGAACTGGTTAACTTTTGAATTTCTGCTGGAGTTGGAGACAGCACCGAGGAGCTCGTAAGTTGCTATGGTGACCGAAAGCGGTGTTATTGAATGGACACTAGATGTTATGATTTTCGGCAAGTTGTTGACACTTTCCTCAAGGCTTTTTGCCTGCTTGCATTTTTTACACAGACAAAGGAAGGAGGGATTATTTGAATGACAGTTGATTCTCAGTATGGGAAGATAAAAGAGGAGGTCAGATGACACAGACCTCAGACACATGTTTGGACAGTGAATGAGCATTGTTTTGCCCGCAGGAAAAGTGGGTTTTGGAGGATTGATCAGGCTGATCGATCCACCGCTCTTGCAGTGGAAAAAGGAAAGGGGTTGACTGGTGGGGAGTTGTCCATGTGTCCAACCTCGCCTGGGGGATAGCTCCACCACAGAAAACCGGTCCCCTTTGTTAAAGTCACAGTCGGTGACTTTTAAAGGACTTCGAAGGACAACGGAAAGATCGACGGCGTCAGCTCACCTAAAGACTCAAATCTCTCTCTCTCTCTCTCTCTCTCTCTCTCTCTCCATCACTACTGAACTCAATACCACGAACTGAACTGAACTGACCTTTACCCATCATCGTACGACTGTATCTTTTTTACCCCTAAACTTAAAGAAGCTTGGTTTTTCATACATATATTTCCACACTTACTGATATACTTATATATATATAATCATTGCTAACCTGTTTGATTTATCTACATTTATATTACTGTATTGAGTAGTTACTAGTAAATATTATTAGTTTATAGCAATACTGGACTCCAAAGTGTTTTCCATCTCTGCTGGTTCTTTATTCCCGTCACGGGGTACGTGACACTAGAATAAAAAAAAACGGGGATGTAACGTTGAGACTTTATAAAGCACTGGTGTGGTCCCACGGAGCACTTTGAGCAGTTTTGAGCCCGTCATCTCAGAAAGGATAGGTTGAAACTGGAGAGAATTCAAAGGAAGTTCACGAAAAAGTTTCCAGGATTGAAAGGCTTGTCATATGAAGAACGTTCGATGGCTCCGGGCCTGTATTCACTGGAATTCAGAAGAATGAGGGGTGACCTCATTGAAACCTATCGTATGGTGAGAGGTCTCGATAGAGTGGATGCAGAGAGGACACTCCCTCTGGCGGGAGAGTTTAAGACCAGACGACACAGCCTCAGAATACGGGGGGCGGGGGGTCCTTTTAGAACAGAGATGAAGAAGAATTTCCTCAGCCAGAGAGCGGAATTCGTTACCACAGGCTGCTGTGGATCTCACGTCTTTACACAGTTTAACGCCATGGTTGACAGATTCTTGATCAGTCAGGGCATGAGGGAGTACGGGGAGAACTCAGGACATTGGGGCTGAGAGGGAAAATGGATCCGCCATGACGAAATGGCGGAGAAGACTCGATGGGACTAATGCCCCGCTTCTGCTCCTGCATTTTATGACCTTATGGTCCCATGGGACAGTTTTGCTCCGGTTCTCTACAGAGGCATTTAGGATGCCTTTCTCTTGATGTCAAAAGTTCCCTCATTGAGGGGCAGTGTATCCGGGGCGGTGTCACCGCTTGCTGCGCCCGAGTGATAGTTTTCAATGAATGACGTACTTGTCTCTTTGGTTATGTCGTCAACGTGCACACTGGCTTGTCAGACATGACCTTCCTTCCATGCAGCAACGCTGGCCTTTTCTAGTCTCTGCCAAGTATCTGTGCGCTCTGTCCTCATAAAGAAGCGACCACAACACCTACGGCTGATCCCAGGCCAACTGATCACCGGTTACCTGCGCTTTCTCAGTCTCTCACTTCCTCCCTCTCCGGCAGAAAGATTTACTTCACACAGACATAGTGTCAAGTACTATTATGTTCTGAAATCACAATGATTATCGTTTCATAATAATTGGAATTTGGGAAGCAGGTGACGACAGCATCTGGGATGTTGATGAAAAAGAAGAACAGCTTGCAGTTTATGGGTTTTCTGGCATAATTTAAAAGTGAATGGAGGAAAGTATATATGGGGATGTCAGAGGTATCATACTTTGCATAGACTGATGAGTATGTGGAACGCCCTGCCACGGTTAATGGTGCCTACAAAATAGAACAGAGAACAGTTCTACATAATACAGGCCCTTCGGCCCACGATGTTGTGCCGACCTTTTAACCTACTGCAAGATCATTCCACCCTGCACTCTAACATTGCTAATCATTTATCTTTCATTTTTGTACCTAGCCAGGGGATTGTTAAATACTCCTGATGCATCTGCCTCTACCATCATCTCTGGCAGAGCGCCTCACGCACTCACCGCTCTCCGCTCTCCGAGAGAATAAACGGATTTACCTCTGACATCTCCTGCATTTTCCTTCAATCACTTTAAAACTGAGCCCCCTCGTATTATCCATTTCCACCTTGGGAAAAAGTCTCTGAATATCCGCTTGCTCTGTGCCTCTTATTATCTTGTAAACGTCTGTCAAGTCACCTCTCATCGCCCTTCTCTCCAAAGAGAAAAGCCCGAGCTCACGCGAACTTTCCTTATGAGGTACTGTCTATTCCCGGCAAAAACCTGGTAAATCTTCCCTGCATCCTCTTAAGGGTTTCACATCCTTTCTGTAACGAGGAGATCAGAATCGAGAGCAATATTCCAAGTATTGTTTTCGTTTTGTTTTTGTTTTACTATTTCTGTATTAACTGTCATAACATCACACCCGGAGTAACACTATTTGAATGGCTGCGTTCACTTACCAGGAACACCGATGACGGCAATGATAACATAGACTATTTTCTCAACACTGTGATAGATGTACAGCATTTTCTGCGCGATACAGTGTTCACCCTACACCGCCGGTAACCCTGTCCGAGTGAAACTTCGAGGCGCTACAGGGCCAAAGTTTTTATCGCCGTTGAGATTCCCGCGGGGACATGGAAACTTCAACAATTAAAAATAGTGATTTTCGAAATGCGTGTTAAAAATAAACATCAGCCGAGTGAATTCCCTGCTGGGATTTTCATTTGCTTGTTTCAGAGAATTAATTGCGAAACTCCAAAGAATGGAAAATGTGACACATTAAAGAGTGGATATTTATAGCGGCGGTCTTACAGCCATGAGAATATTGTTTCAGGGTCAGTGACCCGCCTGCGGTTGTTGTGTAAACCAATCCGCCCAGCTTGGCAGGAGAGACGTGGCTCATCCCTGTTCTCATTTACTTGTGTTCCTGTATTCTGGAAATTAAAGAGGACAAAGGACAACGAATATCTTGTGTTTTTGCTGTAGGTACCAAAGAACTAAAAAGTCAAAGTCAAAATAAGTTTGTTATTAAAGGACATAAATGTCTCCTTACACTATCTTGAGATTCATGTTCTTTCAGGCGAAAACAAAGCAATACAATAGAATTAATGTTAACTATATATAAACAAAGACTGACAAACAACCAATGTGCAAAAGAAGACAAAATGGAACAAATAAAAATAAAAATATGAATAAATAATACAGAGAATATAAAGTCATTGAAAGTGGGTCTCTAGATTGTGGAGTCAGTTCAGAGTTGCGGTCAGTGAAGTTATCCACACTGGATCAGGAGCCGGATGTGTGGACGGTGATAACTAGTTGTGGAAAGTCGTTTATACCTGGATGGGCATCTACCACAATCCTTTGCAATCTGGAGACATTCTTAAGGATTGTATTTCGGTAAATGCAGCCGCTGAGTTTCCAGAAGGACCAGAGAGATGCAGGGAATAAGTTACATTGCAATTCCAGACGCCAAGGTTTTCCTCAGGCCACAGGCTGCGAATGGGTGTAGAACCAAACGGCGGTTCAGCACAGAATGAGTGGCCACTCAACACGTTTCATCCAAGGGGCCTTCTGGAGCCGTTTACTGTCGGCTGAGCGGGTTCACTATCACTCCACACCTTTCCTATACAAATAATTTGATATATCACGCCCATCCAGCGTCTATTAACAAACCGATTAGCAACTCTGACTAATGCAATGTCCATATATTGCATTGGATAGGGAGCTTAATCGCAGATCAACATTTCAAATGATGTTCATCCAATCTATTGATCCGAATATACTGCTGGCAAGAACACTCTCATATGTCTCTTCAGAGCCCCCCACCCCAAACCCGAATTAGTTTAACTCCACTCTCTGTACCAGTGCCTCTTACATATGACTTGGACGAAACTGTATGAGATGAGTTATTAACTTCAAACTGTCTGCATAATCACTCATGTGAGAGCTGTATAACTTATCTCCTTCTAACTTAGGCCACGATCTTATCAGTCACCTCTGCTGTGGACACTTTCTGGAGGTCCAAGATCCGTATGCTCCAGGACCGCTGGACTAAGTGTGAAAATGTAGGAGAGGACTATGTTGAAAAATAAATGTGCTAGGTTTTCTAAAATTGACTCCTTCTACCTTAGGGCACGAAAGTATCAATCACCCCTCGTAACAGATTCCAATCAAAGCGATCAACCCTGTTTCTGACCAGATAGTCTCACTTCCAGACGTATTACCATGATGTTCCACTTGATGAAAAACTCAACCCTCACTCTCCTAGTCATGAAGGATTAAAATATGGAAGGAAACATTGAACACGAATGGGTCAAGGAGAGTGGAAGTAGACAAACCGATTGCTTTTGTTCTTGCCATGTGGATGAAGGAATGGAGGCTGCCATTTTGTGAAGCTGCTCTGTATACTCCATTTTGTGAACTTTCTTGTGAATTGCTCTGCTCAGGAGTACCTGCATCAAAGCGATTTAAAGTGAACTGATTGATAATCCTGATACTCTGCTGCTCTGGAGATCATTTTCAAATAAGAAGTTATTTGCGAAGAGCTCTCTGGTCCGATGGAACATGCAGGTTTATGAATGGAGGAGACAGTGTTTGACCTGACTAACACAAACCACGCTACTGGCTGTTCTGCTGTGATTCCGAACAAAGAGACAGAACACGTTTGTCACTTGCAACAAGGGCAATAAAATTATGCCGGCTTGGAGCAGAGTCAGTGGGAAGCTGACACACATTAGGCAGATTGGACAGAGCCGACGAGATTGAAGCTCAACATTTGCACAGATAAGCAGAGTGTAAGAAGATGAGGATTTGAACACAAAACAGTGGCAACTCCGGAGACTAGCTATCGCAAGCACGACTCCATGCCGGGTGCTGGGAGAAGATGTATCGATCATTTGGCCAATGGGAGATCTCCTATTTCAGTGTTGTAAATTGGAGGAGTATTTGGTACAGGGGGAACAGCAGAATTTATGTTTGAGTTGTTGGCCGGGGATCAACATGGTTACGTAGAGTCAATAAAGTGCAAGTTTTGATTAATTAATAGTTGTGTAGAGACTTGCCTAACCTAGATTAGTTGATGTTAAACAACACTACCTCCACGTCTATCACTAGTGTAGGATCTGTAATCCGGAACGCTGATCTGTCAGTATTGCTCATTCCTCAGCCGTGATTGTGTTATAACTTCCACATCCCAGTCCCGTGTTCTGATCTATGGCCTAAATCCATCTGCCATATCCATCATTCCGATATCCCAGTCCCGTGTTCCGATCTATGGCCTTAACCCATCTCCATTATCCATCACTCTGATATCCCAGTTCCGTGTTCTGATCCATTGCCAGAATCCATCTGCTATATCCGTCACTCTGATATCCCAGTCCGTGTTCCGATTCAAGTGTCATGGTCCGTTCCGTTCACTACTCGTTTCAGTTAATTTCCTTTTCCCCGTGTTCCACTGGGCTCCTTGATTAGGGCACCTGATCCTCATTCGAACCGGCAGCATAAAAACTCCGGCTTTCATCTACTCGCTGCTGGTTTGTCACCATAGCCGGTGCGGCTATGCTCGTCCCGCGGCAGCCGAGAATTGTGGGCTCTGGTTGCTTTGGTGCCTGTGGCTGCTTCGTGAATTCAGTCGATTTCGTGTCCAGCTGAGTCGCCGGCCGTTTTGCCGCCACTCCGAGCTAAGATGCGAGTTCTATCGTTTTCATGTTCGGCTGAGATTTGCTGGCCGATTGTCGCCACTCCGAGCCGCCAAGAATAAGGGACCGTCTTCATGAGCTTCTCCGTGTCTAGATACTAATGGACTGTCATTGTTTCCTTTCTATCGACTATTTTCCGGCTGAGTAGGTCCGGCCATGTGCCGCTACTCCGAGTTGCGAATTCTGTCTCTTCGTGTCTAGCCAGGAATTGCTGACCATTTGCTGCTCCTCCGAGCCAAGATATAAATCGTCCGTCTTTGTTTTTCTGTTGTCGCCGCCGTGTTCCAGGTGAAGTGCAGGTCCAGGTTTGGAGATCGAAGTCAAGTCCACGTCCTAGTTACGAGTTCCAAGTCAAGTCCACGTCATGTTTCCGAGTTTCTAGTCAAATACAGGTCATGGTTCCGAGTTCCAATTCAAGTCCAGGTCCTGGTTCCGAGTTCCAAGTCAAGTCCACGTCCTGGTTCCGAGTTTCTAGTCAAATACAGGTCATGGTTCCGAGTTCCAATTCAAGTCCAAGGCCTGGTTCCGAGTTTCAAGTCAAGTCCAGGTCCTGGTGCCGAGTTCCGAGTCAAGTCCAGGTCCTGGTTCCGAGTTCCAAGTCAAGTCCAGGTCCTGGTTCCAAGTTCCGAGTCAAGTCCAGGTCCTGGTGCCGAGTTCCAAGTCAAGTCCAGGTCCTGGTTCCGAGTTCCAAGTCAAGTCCAGGTCCTGGTTCCGAGTTCCAAGTCAACTCCAGGTCCTGGTTCCGAGTTCCAAGTCAAGTCCAGGTCCTGGTTCCGAGTTCCAAGTCAACTCCAGGTCCTGGTTCCGAGTTCCAATTCAAGTCCAAGGCCTGGTTCCGAGTTCCAATTCAAGTCCAAGGCCTGGTTCCGAGTTCCGAGTCAAGTCCAGGTCCTGGTTCCGAGTTCCAAGTCAAGTCCACGTGCTGGTTCCGAGTTCCAAGTCAAGTCCAGGTCCTGGTTCCGAGTTTCAAGTCGAGTCCAAGCCTGTCTCTGTGCCTGTCTCCTGCACTTGGGTCCGCCTCTAGTCGCACCAGCTGCCCATTGAAACACCATCTGCCGTATCCAGCACTCATTGAATTAAAATAAATACAGCTTCGCCCATCAGACCCCTTCTCTCCTTGTTCCGCCCCTGCCTGTGCGATCTCCCGAACTCGCTCACTTTCAATTCTGCAATTTGCCGTAAATATCTTCTTCCTGCACGACAGGCCTGGGTGCCAGACCCTGCCAGACCAGTTTGAGGCTTGGGATAGTTCAGCGGAAGATAATTCTCTTGATTTTTCCGATGCAATTCATGGAATCCAAAACGTTGTAAATGGTTTGGCGTAAGAAAACTGGAATGTAGGTGTGTGTGTGTGTGTGTGTGTGTGTGTGTGTGTGTGTGTGTGTGTGTGTGTTTCCAGTATAACAGAGCCTGGATAGCTCAGTCGGTAGAGCATCAGACTTTTAATCTGAGAGCCCAGGGTTCAAGTCCCTGTTCAGGCGCTCACTTTATATCGCAGGTTGATTCCCCGTCAGCACATTCACATCCATCCGATGAAACGCAACTTTTCCCAGCCAAACCCACTGGCGGAATGTCTTCACTCAGAGGCTGTAGAGAGCGTGATTCGAACTGCCAGCGGAAGGGATGGGTGCCGATTGGATTTGAACATTTCACAGAGATTTGGGTAAGTACACGGATGGACGGGGTGTGGAGCGCTGTTGTCCAGGTGCAGCTCGATGGAACGAGGCTGAATAATATTTCAGCACAGACTGAATGCGCTCGGGTCCGGCTTCTGTGTTGTAGCGCTCCGTGTCTCTGTGACAGTGTAGTGAATTTAGAAAGGGATATAATTACCCGGAAAGCACTTACATTGATATTAACCCCCATATTCACCCATCGCAACTGCCCAGGACATGGCGCGTCCTTCGTCGGCCTTTAAACAACCCACGTTAGCCGGCACCGCCTGTGCACACACAAAATCTTCCGGCCTCTCCACCAGCACAGACCTTGTCCCGTTTCCCTCTGCGCATCTCCGTCCTCCTTTTTTATCCACAACATTCGTCCTCGATCTTCTTCCCGCGCGGTAATTATCACATTACTATGTATTTTTGTATAATAAAATATTTATTGAATAGTAATAATTCAGAATACGCACCAAGATCTATGGAGCTTGTTTTCCCTCTTCCCGCAACTGAAATTCCGCCGCTGTTGTTCTTAGCAATTGGTATGGGTCTCGTTTTCCTATCGGAGTTTCAAAGCAATAATTCAAAATTATTTTTATTTAATAAGATGTCGCTCATTTTTTACCACTTTCGAATAAAAATGGTTGATTGTACTGATGGGCGATCCCACCAACACCAGGGGTGCAGACGGAGCCGGAGCGCTCTGGAGCGCGTCCGACACCTCTTTAAGAAAAAAAGCAGAAATAAACAAGCTAATTAATCAGGTGCCGCCCAGGGTGCTTTGAGTATCTCAGACACTGCTGATCTCCTGGGATTTTTATGCACAACAGACTCTGGAGTTTAGAAAGAATGGTGCCAAAAACAAAATTAAAAAATCCAGCGAGTGGCTGTTCCGTGAGCGAAAACATCGTGTTAATCAGTTGGATCAGTTGCTAAGTGGACCGAAGCATCACAAGTGACGTTCAGTTCGGATCGGTGAGGGGTGTTTCATATTGGGAAGAGAAACGTGCACAGTGTGTGGCGCGAAACGAGGAAGTGTTACAGAGTGGAGGTAACTGAAAACACAAGGGCAAAGTTCGCCCACAGTAGCTTCAAATAAAGGCAGAACGGTGATGAAGTCGTTTCATCAGTCAGAGTATTAAATATTAAAGTTAGGACGTTATACAGTCTAACTTATACTGTTCTTGGGGAAGTGATTGGTGAGATTGCATTGGCACATTCTGTATGGTTGCTACTACCCCATTTTCTACACAGAGCGCTGACACAGGGAAGCAACGTCAATCATCAAGGCCCTCCACCACCCAGACCATGTACTTTGGTCACTACCGTTATCAGGACCCACACCATCAGGTACCGGAAGTTAATACCCTCAGTCATCAGGCTCTTAAACCAGAGGGGATAACTTCACTCAATTTCACTCTCCTCTTTACTGAACTGTACCCGCAGCCTATGGATTTACCTTTAAGTATTCTTCATCTCATGTTCCCAATGATCATTGATTATTTATTCATACATTCATTCATTATTATTGTCATTGCCTTTCTTTTCTCAGCTCAAGACTGGTAAAATCTAAGGTATTGGCATAGACAAGCGCACTCATATCTTAATTGCTGGAAACATTCAGACTATTTAGCGGCTCTATGGAGATTTACATAAATATTGTTGTGTAGGACAAGATATTTAATGCTATTGTGCAGTGTCTTTGTAGATATTGCTATGCGGACAACGGAAACCCTGATCATGTTCCATAGTCTTTCCATTTCCTCTCATAATTCAGCATATTTCTAGTGTTTTTCTCTCATTGATTTCTGTATGTTATGTGTGTTTGGATTGGTTTTATCTATTACCTAAGTGGTTTTGGCTGTTTATCCTGTGTCATTATATCTGGACATTGATTATGGATTGTCCTGTCTTTTACAGCTGGTCGGTCGTAATGTAATTTGTGGGACTCTGACACCAAAGGCGGATCAGGCTTGTATTGATAGTGAGGGATGGTTTCATTTATGAGTTTGTATTTTAAAGGACGATTTTGGTGAATGATGTTTGCCGCTTGATCGTACCTGTGTAATTATTCAGATTGAATTAAACTGCTACAGGATCCTGTAATGTTGACATTATCTGCATTTAAAGTCTTGAATTTGTCGGTTTAGTATTATGTATGTTTGATAATCTTCTTGTGTGAACAACCTGATCACGGACTGCCACAAGGAACCCTTCTAATACTAAGAAGAGGTCTCCAGCTCTGAACTAGACGTTCGACGCTTCCTTGTTGACATCAATTTACTCAGATCGCGGGGATGTCTTCCATGGAGGGTCATGTTCTTCAACTGGTTAACTCTTTCCTGTACAGAGATAATTTCCTCCTTGTTCTGGGCTGCGATTTCCTTTAACTCTAGTGTCGTGTTCTTCTTATCAGAATTGTATATGCTAGTGTGGAGCACTGAATCCTGTTTTCGGTGATGAAAATATATCCTTTAAGGTCTTATCTAACTGTTGTGTAAAGTTTTATGTCTGTTACTCCTCTTCCTTCTTCTGTACCCGGGAGTGTTATTCTAAGCACGTTCGGATGTGTACAGTGTTTTCTAAAATTTGTCATTTCTGTTCTTATTTTTGTAAATTTTCCATATCGGTTTGGGACCAAAGCATTATGCCAAAAGAACACGTTTAATATGGGTACAGAGAATATGTTTATTGGCTTCGTTATATGTTTACCATTGAGCTCTGTTTGGAAGGTTTACTTAAGCTTTGACGTTTTCGAAAGTTTTCCATCATCGCACTATGATCTATTTTCTTTGCCTGTTGGTGTCCCAGATAGTTCTATGTTCCATGTTCATCCATGGGTTGTATTGTATTCCGCTGCTCAGTTTTGTATTCTATCAGCTCTGTTACAACTTTCTTTATGTTTAATGCTCTGCACTTGTCCATTCCAAAGTTCATGTTTATATCGGTAGAAAGTACTGACTATTATTATTAAACTTGTATTTGCACAATTTGTAGTATTTTGCACGCAGGCTACTTTTCTGTCCTGTTGAGTGCGGTCTTATGTTAATTCTATCGTGCGTCTTGAATTTACTGTGTATGCCCGCAAGAAAGAAACTGAATGGTGAATCATATGTACTTTGATGTTAAACTTACATTGAACTTCGAAATTTGCAAAATGCCATTGAGCTGTAAAGAATGAAAAAAAAGTTTCAGGATAATTTGCCAGGAATCAATGGCATAAGATACAGGAGGAGCTTGGGTTTCGTAGAACTGTATTGCTCTGATCGTAGGAGGCTTTACTCAGGGAAAGGAATTCCAAGAATTGAGAACATAGGTTTAACTTGAGAGGTTAACGACCTGAGTGGCAATTTCACGTGGAGGGCCGCACGTCTACTGAACGATTAATTGGAAGGAAGTGGCTAAAGCAAGCAAAATAGCAATATTTAAATGACAATTAGACTACTACATAGAACGAATGGTTTCGGGAGATGTTGGTCAAACACGGTCAGATGTGATTATCATAGATGGACACCTTGGATGGCATGCATGAGTTTGGACAAAGACCCTGTCTCTGTGATATTTCGCTCTGACTGTATGGATGAGTTTGGACAAAGACCCTGTCTCTGTGATATTTCACTCTGTGACCGTATGGATGAGTTTGGACAAAGACCCTGTCTCTGTGATATTTTGCTCTGTGACTGTATGGATGAGTTTAGATAAAGACCCTGTCTCTGTGATATTTTGCTCTGTGACTGTATGGATGAGTTTGGACAAAGACCCTGTCTCTGTGATATTTCGCTCTGTGACTGTATGGATGAGTTTGGACAAAGACCCTGTCTCTGTGATATTTCTCTCTGTGACTGTACGGATGAGTTTGGACAAAGACCCTGTCTCTGTGATATTTTGCTCTGTGACTGTATGGATGAGTTTGGACAAAGACCCTGTCTCTGTGATATTTCGCTCTGTGACTGTATGGATGAGTTTGGACAAAGACCCTGTCTCTGTGATATTTCGCTCTGTGACTGTATGGATGAGTTTGGACAAAGACCCTGTCTCTGTGATATTTTGCTCTGTGACTGTATGGATGAGTTTGGACAAAGACCCTGTCTCTGTGATATTTCGCTCTGTGACTGTATGGATGATTTCGGACAAAGACCCTGTCTCTGTGATATTTTGCTCTGTGACTGTGTGCCTCAGCGGGTCGGCACGGGAACTGACGACCTACAGCCGGTAGGAGAGACCTTGCGACTGGGATAAGGGGACAGTGGGCACCGCAAGTCTGACTGATATTGATCGCATCCTGTCAGGGCAGGCAGTCGCAGGATGAATACTGAATGTGTGTAAGACACCTTTGCAATTAAGCGTTTGATTAAAGCCAATAAGTAAATATTTTACCAGTCCTCGGCAGCTGGTTGCCGATAGAAGAGTGAAATAGACACAAAAGGACATAACAAACGCGCCAATTATTTAAAATATAATCATGAGTCAATTAAAACAAACCTTCGCGCAATCACAAGTAGAATTGTTTGGTAGGATTTCACAAAACAAGGAACATAGTTTAAATTTGCTCAGAGGAGTGATTCGCTGTTACAAAAATTCTAAAGATCGACATGTTTAAATATTTAAAGATAGAAGGGACACGTTCTCAGAACTGAGAATCTGGATTTGCATTTAATTTCTGCATTTCCATCGGGATATAAAAAAATGTAACAGCAACAACTGACAGAGTTGACCCTAAATACTAAACCCTCAGGAGTCTCACACTTACTATCACATTCCACACATCACTGTCACCATCCATCCCAGCGCCACAAACGTCATTGTTTCCATAGCACCGGATCTCTCAGCATCCATGTCCCCAACACCTCTCCCCCGTCTGCTGATCAGATACTGTGTCCAGTTCCTCCACAACCATCTTGGGTTTGGACACTCACTCAACACATTCAACACATTCCCCGTGAAATAATTGATTCCGATTTCAGCGCCGCCGTGTCAGGACAAAGCAAGTGCCGAGAGACATCGCGTCATCCCTTGAATGAATCGACATTCACTTAATATGCCTGATAGAGTCTCATGTGGACAGTTGGTAAACGACATTGCACAGACAAGAATTGTTTTAAGTATTAAAATAAATACCACCACCGTCGTTAATAATGTACTGTGGGAGAAATGCAATGAGCGCACAGTGATGGGAAGTTTCCCAATGTAACTTGGAATCTTGGTTCTCAAGGGATATTGCAACTCTGATAAAGAAGAGAGAGTTGTATGACATGTATAGGAAGCAGGGAGTAAATAAGGTGCTCGAGGAATATAAGAAGTGCAAGAAAATACTTAAGAAAGAAATCAGGAGGGCTAAAAGAAGACATGAGGTTGCCTTGGCAGTCAAAGTGAAGGATAATCCAAAGAACTTTTACAGGTATATTAAGAGCAAAGGGATTGTAATGGATAAAATTGGTCCTCTTGAAGATCAGAGTGGTCGGCTATGTGCGGAACCAAAGGAAATGGGGGAGATCTTAAATAGGTTTTTTGCGTCTGTATTTACTAAGGAAACTGGCATGAAGTCTATGGAATTAAGGGAAACAAGTAGTGAGATCATGGAAACTGTACAGATCGAAAAGGAGGAGGTCCTTGCTGTCTTGAGGAAAATTAAAGTGGATAAATCCCCGGGACCTGACAGGGTGTTCCCTCGGACCTTGAAGGAGACTAGTGTTGAAATTGCAGGGGCCCTGGCAGAAATATTTAAAATGTCGCTGTCTACAGGTGAGGTACCAGAGGATTGGAGAGTGGCTCATGTTGTTCCGTTGCTTAAAAAAGGATCGAAAAGTAATCCGGGAAATTATAGGCCAGTAAATTTAACGTCGGTACTAGGTAAGTTATTGGAGGGAGTACTAAGAGACAGAATCTACAAGCATTTGGATAGACAGGGACTTATTAGGGAGAGTCAACATGGCTTTCTGCGTGGTAGGTCATGTTTGACCAATCTATCAGAGTTTTTCGAGGAGGTTACCAGGAAAGTGGATGAAGGGAAGGCAGTGGATATTGTCTACATGGACTTCAGTAAGGCCTTTGACAAGGTCCCGCATGGGAGGTTAGTTAGTAAAATTCAGTCGCTAGGTATACATGGAGAGGTGGTAAATTGGATTAGACATTGGCTCAATGGAAGAAGCCAAAGAGTGGTAGTAGAGAATTGCTTCTCCGAGTGGAAGCCTGTGACTAGTGGTGTGCCACAGGGATCAGTGCTGGGTCCAGTGTTATTTGTCATCTATATCAATGATCTGGATGATAATGTGGTAAATTGGATCAGCAAATTTGCTGATGATACAAAGATTGGAGGTGTAGTAGACAGTGAGGAAGGTTTTCAGAGCCTGCAGAGGGACTTGGACCAGCTGGAAAAATGGGCTGAAAAATGGCAGGTGGAGTTTAATACAGACAAGTGTGAGGTATTGCACGTTGGAAGGACAAACCAAGGTAGAACATACAGGGTTAATGGTAAGGCACTGAGGAGTGCAGTGGAACAGAGGGATCTGGGAATACAGATACAAAATTCCCTAAATGTGTCGTCACAGGTAGATACGGTCGTAAAGAGCCTTTTGGTACATTGGCCTTTATTAATCAAAGTATTGAGTATAAGAGATGGAATGTTATGATGAGGTTGTATAAGGCATTGGTGAGGCCGAATCTGGAGTATTGTGTTCAGTTTTGGTCACCAAATTACAGGAAGGATATAAATAAGGTTGAAAGAGTGCAGAGAAGGTTTACAAAGTTCTTGCCGGGACTTGAGAAACTCAGTTACAGAGAAAGGTTGAATAGGTTAGGACTTTATTCCCTGGAGCGTAGAAGAATGAGGGGAGATTTGATAGAGGTATATAAAATTATGATGGGTATAGATAGAGTGAATGCAAGCAGGCTTTTTCCACTGAGGCAAGAGGAGAAAAAAACCAGAGGACATGGGTTAAGGGTGAGGGTGGGAAAGTTTAAAGGGAACATTAGGGGGGTTCTTCACACAGAGAGTGGTGGGAGTATGGAATGAGCTGCCAGACGAGGTATTAAATGCGGGTTCTTTTTTAACATTTAAGAATAAATTGGACAGATACATGGATGGGAGGTGTATGGAGGGATATGGTCCGTGTGCAGGTCAGTGGGACTAGGCAGAAAATGGTTCGGCACAGCCAAGAAGGGCCAAAGGGCCTGTTTCTGTGCTGTAGTTTCTATGGTTCTATGGTCTATGGTTTGAGGCACCGACACTCACTCTGCACACTGACACTCTTGAATTTCTGGCATACTGTCTTCCACAGTGAAGACTGACACAAAATATTCGTAAATTCATCCACTATTTCGTTGTCCCCCATTACAACCTCTCCAACAGTTTTCCACTGGTCCAATATCCACTCTAACATCTCTTTTACTCTGTATATATCTGAAAAAACCTTCTGTATTCACTTTCATAAAAGTTGCTGGTGAACGCAGCAGGCCAGGCAGCATCTCTAGGAAGAGGTGCAGTCGACGTTTCAGGCCGAGACCCTTCGTCACAAATGTGACAACACGTGACGTCACCGTTTGGTGGCTGAACGACTATTCGGCGCAGGGCTGCCCGATAGTCGGCCTGCTGCGTCACATGAGCGTCTGCAGACAGGGCGACTGCGATCACTTTAGATCTAATGACGGGTGCAACAACTACCGCAATTTCGAAGTAGTAATGAGCGGCTGTAAAAGATATTTTGAGGTATTTGTCACAATTGTGCTGTGATTTCTATCGGTGACCAAGTCACAGGTTCTGCTAATCCGACTGTGGTTTGTTGTCTGCATTCACAATTGGAAGAAATGCTAATTTTCAGTTAGAGTTAGTGAAAATACAGGTGATTTTATTTTCTCATCCAATGCACAAGCGCCCTGGAATCCATTTACGGAGCCCCTGGAGCAGGTTAAAACCTGCTGATCGAGGCTCACGTGTAAAAGAAAAGGGCATTTTCTTTTCTTTTTAAACAGACCACAACACCGATTTCTGGCAAAACCACAGTCACCATTTTCTCCGTGAAATATTTTGTCTGTACATCTGGGAAATGGAAGGGGTATAAGCGAAAAAGTAAGAATGTCATCTCTGTTGAATTAGTCTAAGAATATGAGCGAGAGAGAGAGAGAGAGAGAGAGAGAGAGAGAGAGAGAGAAGGGGAGGGAGAGGCAGATAAATAGACAGTCAGGCAGTCAGCGATGCAGAAGCGAAGTGTTATTCAGAATTTGTGAAATGCAGAGCTGTGAATAATACTGGAGAATTAGTCCTTTCTGATTCAAGGACAGATGATTACTTACCCGAATTTGCCAAATTCGATATGCAAATCGGACAGAAGATTACTTACCCGAAGTTGCTATGTTCGATATTCAAATCGGACGGATGAATTGAGCAACTAGTTCTCCAGCTATGGACAGATTAGGCTGGGATAGAAATTAAATGATAAGTCACCTAATATTCATTTTAGATAACCAATTATCTTAAGCACTCTCAATCCGGCATGCTTGTCTGTAGCCACGCATACTGCTATAATTCCTCTCAGATAATGCAGGAAAGATCGCGCAAGACAAATGGAGATACGTCTGGCTAAATAAGGATTCAAAATTTGACCTTGCAGACTGGTAAGAGGTTTGCATGTTAAAGAGTGACAGCGCTGTGTACAGAGGTATTTGCCATAGCGGCCGACCCTGGATTAGGAAAGGCATTGATAGTGCTGATGTACAGCTCGGGACCATGATTAGTTCACAGTGTGCAGCTTCAGGAGCATGGATAGTGCAGAGCGTGTCGCTTCAGGACCCTGGACAGTGCCAAATGTGCCGCTTCAGGACCATGGACAGTGCAAAGTGTGTCGCTTCAGGACCCTGGACAGTGCCAAATGTGCCGCTTCAGGAGTATGGATAGTGCAGAGCGTGCCGCTTCAGGCCCACGGACAGTGCAGAGTGCGCCGCTTCAGGCCCACGGACAGTGCAGAGTGTGTCGCTTCAGGACCCTGGACAGTGCCAAATGTGCCGCTTCAGTGCTATGGACAGTGCCAAATGTGCCGCTTCAGGAGTATGGATAGTGCAGAGCGTGCCGCTTCAGGCCCATGGATAGTGCAGAGTGTGTCGCTTCAGTACTATGGACAGTGCCAAGTGTGCGGCTTCAGGAATATTTTCGAGAGAACTCACGGGACGTTGTGTGTGTGTGTGTGTGTGTGTGTGTGTGTGTGACGTGAGGGGGAGCATTTCTGGGGAGCGCTCGGTTTCCACGCGTATCCCGGTATGTTTCCACTCCCAAAAAGTTATGGGTCAGTGGATAAATTGGCCACTATAAAGTTGCCAAATGAGTGCTAAAAAGTCTGCTTTACTCTGAATTGTGAACCTCAAAGAAAACTTGACGTCTCCTTCCTCTTCATGTGTGATCACCTCAGTATTGTTATCTAAAGGTGCTGATTCAGATCGAAATTATATTTAGGAGCGCTGCTCCCTCTAAATTACGCGGGTACGCGGCCACCCAGTCACTGAAATGCTCCTGCGCACATATGCGTCTTTGGTGCCACGTAGCTGAAAGGGGGTAGTGTTTTCAGGCCGTGACCAAATATCCTGCTCAGAGGAATGGTTGGTCCGCACATATGCAAACAAAAAATAGAGGGAACGTTACAACAGGAATTCTGCAGATGCTGGAAATTCAAGCAACACACATCAAACTTGCTGCTGAACGCAACCTGCCAGGCAGCATCTCTGGGAAGAGGTACAGTCGACGTTTCAAGCCGAGACCCTTCGTCGGGACTAACTGAAGGAAGAGTTAGTAAGAGATTTGAAAGTGGGAGTGGGAGGGGGAGATCCAAAATGAAAGGAGAAGACAGGAGGGGGAGGGATGGAGCCAAGAGCTGGACAGGTGATTGGCAAAGGGGATATGAGAGGATCATGGGACAGGAGGCCCAGGGAAAAAGACAAGGTGGAGGGGAACCCAGAGGATGGGCAAGGGGTATAGTCAGGGGGACAGAGGGAGAAAAAGGAGAGATAGAAAGAATGTCTGTATATAAATAAATAACGGATGGGGTACGAGGGGGAGGTGGGCCATTAGCGGAAGTTAGAGAAGTCAATGTTCATGCCATCAGGTTGGAGGCTACCCAGACGGAATATGAGGTGTTGTTCCTCCAACCTGAGTGTGGCTTCATCTTTACAGTAGAGGAGGCCGTGGATAGACATGTCAGAATGGGAATGGGAAGTGGTATTAAAATGTGGAATTAGAACGCAAGTGGATATTTTACGCCAATAATTATCAATATTATCACTGGCAGTATTTTTCCAGTTGTGAATATTCCTATAACCGCTTTTAGCAAATTGATTTTAACTTCAGTTGTGTGTGTGTGTGTGTGTGTGTGTGTGTCTGTGTGTGTGTCTGTGTGTGTATGTCCATGTATATTTGTGTGTGTATGTGTGTGTGTGTGTATGTCCATGTGTGTGTGTGTGTGTGTGTGTGTCTGTGTGTGTATGTCCATGTATATGTGTGTGTGTGTGTGTGTGTGTGTGTGTCTGTCTGTGTGTGGGTGTGTGTCTGTGTGTGTATGTTCATGTGTGTGTGTGTGTGTGTCTGTCTGTCTGTCTGTGTGTGTATGTCCGTGTGTGTGTGTGTGTGTGTGTGTGTGTGTGTCTGTCTGTCTGTCTGTCTGTCTGCGTGTGGGTGTGTGTTTGTGTGCATGTAAGTGTGTATGCGTGTGTATGTCTGTGTGAGAGAGTGTTCTTTCTCCTCGCTAATCCAGCTTGCTTCTTCATTGAGCAGCACCCTGTTTGACCAGATACCAGATCAAAATGTCATTATCTCTGTGTCTGGTGGTAATTCTGTGCTCGGTTTGGTGACATTTTTGCGCGTCGACCTTAGTTTCAATGTGCTGTGTAAATCTTTTTCATTGTATATAAACTGATTTCTTTATCTGACTCATCTTATGACATGTATCTATTTATTCTGACTTCGTGTGCACCAAGCTTTTGTTTTCGTGTCTCTATAAACTCTGCAAAAATCTTGTTAGGTTATATTAATCAAACGGTGCAAAAGGAGAGGGGAAACAGCGGTGTTCATGGGTTGGGTCTTTGTCCGTTGTCCGTTTAAAAATCCACTAGATTGCACAGATGTAGCTAACGACGGCACTGTTGCTTTGTCAAGTTGGATACCAGAGGGTTAATTGTCCCTGTTTGCTCACTCCATGTGAAGGACGTCAGCCACCAAGGACTTGGTAACTGTCCCCGGAGACAATTTCCCTTCTAGTAGTAGGGCGCCAGTGAACGAGGTATCACAGGGTGCGTGAGACTCCGCGCTGGCAGAGATCAGCGGCTCCACGGAAAGGGGAAGAGAGCGCCCTCTGTGGACACAGAGCGCGTTGCAGCAATGCCGGATCTCTTCTGGATGTATCATCTTATTTTTGCAACTTGTGACTGGATCAGATTGGACCATCGAATCATATATGCCCTCCTGCTGATCCGCCCGGTTTATTATCCCGTACTTGCGATCGTTGCGATCCCTGGTAAGACTTTTTCTCTCTCATTGGCATTTTTCCAACGACGTCACCAGCACTTTCAGACTTTTCCTTGTCCTCACCTTGTCCCTGATCTGTTTGAACCCAAGGCATGGATTTAATAAACGATTCTTAGCCACGTTGTACCTTTCTAATTCACACTGTCCTCCCAGAAGGTGCATATTCTTTTTGTATGTCCGCATGACCGACACAAAGCTGTCGTGTATAAACACTTCTGATCGTATTCCTGTCTAACCTCACTCCTTCATGCCCGCTCCTGAATGACTCACCCGGTCTCAATGTTCTGTTCCTCTGCATTTCGGCACAGCCTGATCTCTCTTCCACTCTGTATCCCCGGCCGTCGGGCACCATTCCTCTGATTCCTACCTCTCCACATATTCCTTTCATCGTGACTTCCCTCTTCCACACTCCCCACCGACCCACCCACCACACATCCTTTCCCTTTCTCACTGTTCCGATCCGCATTCATTAAACTCACTATCTCTCTCCCTCTGACAAGCGATGGGTGCCCCTCGGTCAGTGAATGACAATCAGACACGATCGATGTCAATGGAGACTTTAGGATATTTTGTTTTTGATGCAAGAGCAGCTTCATTGAAATCTTCTTGTCAAATTTCCGACTTCCGCTGGCCACCGCTGCCTGCAGCTGGAAGGAGATCAAACATCAACAACTGAGTAAAAAGGTGACAAAGGGTGTAATTCAGCTTCAATTACTACTGAGGCTACGCAGAGTGTAGACATAACTTGTATTTCTATGTGTTAAACGGGCCCATTTTACTGTACCGTAATATCATTTATCTGTTTCCTGTTATTTTTATTAAATTGACAATATTGTCTCTAACGGAAAATTACTGCACCGAGTCGACAATAGTTCTCTACCTCGAGATACAATAAGACATGTTATAGCCAAATTTTCAACTATTCATCTAACTTTTAATCGAACAACTTTTGTTTCTATTGTTTATTTTCCTGTCAGCGAACTTAATAACGATTACCGACCTGTCCCGGGGAGGGTGCGCTCTCTCCAATGGCGTGACTCGCTACCTGGTGGCCATGGCAACAGCGGATCTAATGGTCGTCATCGTTGATGTGGTGTTGCGGCAGCTTCCGGTGGCTTACCAGGGTCGGGTCCACTTTCTCTGGCCACTCTATGTGTGTAATATCCACGCCGTCCTGCTTTACGCAGCCACCGACTGTTCCGTCTGGTTCACCGTCGCCTTCACCTTTGACCGGTTTGTGGCTATCTGTTGCCAGCAGCTGAAAGGCCAATATTGCAACGGGAGAACGGCCGCTGTGGTCGTGGGGACAGTGACTGTGCTCAGCTGCCCAAAGAACATTTGTTGGTACTTTATGTTCAGAGGTAATTACGCAATGACCCCTGGATGTGCTGGGAGAGACCCGGAGTTGGTCATTCGCTCCTGTGGGCAACGATCGAGCTCCTTCATTACGTCCTCACGCCTCTTCTCCCACTGGTCCTGGTTCTCCTGTTCAACAGCCTCACCATCAGACACGTTCTAGCGGCGAGCAGAGCCCGCAAGAGACTCCGACATCCCAGCAGCGGGGACAGTCCCGGAGACCCGAAGATGGAGAGCCGCAGGAAATCGCTTAAACTGCTGCTGGTGATCTCGGGGAATTCCATTCTGCTGTGGACTTTGTTCGCCGTATGTTACGTGTGGGGTCGATTGTGGCTCATTTCATGAGCAGGCAGACCCCCGCCTGTCTCGATAGGAGAACTGGGGGTCATGTTGCAGCTCCTCAGCTGCTGTACAAACACGGCTCTCTACGCCTTGACCCAGACCAAGTTCCGGGAGCAATTAAAGGCTTTGTTCACATCTCCGGTCACAATTGTTTTGAAATGTGCGGAGTATTAAAGCGAGCTGGAAATCGCTGTGGTGTCGATTTGATTTCGCGCCGCTCGCCACGCAGACCACTCCAGCAAATTCCCAGTCAAGCTGCAGCGGTTCTCGTTCCGCGTTCGCTTCGTGACGCGGCCGGCGCCGCCGCTTACATGACCCGTTGTCCTTTCGTGAGCATCGCTCGCTCTCTTTCCCGCTCAAAACCCGCACATTGCCAATCCCGTCACGGAATAGAATGGCTCTCTCGCTCCCGCGTTTCATAGTCAGTGGGAATCTATCTCCACTACTTCCCCCGGCTGACATCCTTCAGGAAAACCACCCTTGAATTTATTTCACGTTAATTTACCTCGTGACTGTTCATTTGACTCATAAGAAAGAATGTTGCAATTGAGGAAACGAGAGCAATTACTCATTGTCAACCACGGTTCAGGCAAGCTGAAACGACACACCTTAGAGTAGACGGGAAAAATATCGATGGTCCTCCTTTAAAGATTAACTTTCTTGTCAAGTGTACATCGAAACATCGAAGCGGACCGTTATACACTGTGCCTTTTGCGTCAGGTAAAACCATGGAGAGTTGTGCTGGGCAGCTTGTAAGCATCCGGCGCCAACATAGCAAACCCACAGCAAACTCACACTGACCCGTAATTCTTTGGGATGTGGGAAGAAACCGGAGCTCCCGGAGGAAACCCGCGTGACCGTGCGGTTTGAGCCTTAAAATGGGCGCGGCGAATTTCCACAAAGTAGGGAGGGGACTGCGGGAATTAGATTGAGGTGAAGGAGGTGTGCGGGTAGCGAGGGGAGGAACTACATCTGGTAAGTGAACGGAATTTGAAAGCGACTGACTGTGAGCTCAGAGTCTGTAGGTAACAGGCCGTGACGGTCAGTATCGGGGAGCCTGGTTCAGGAATGGGAACACAGGCCGCATCCGTGAAAAGAAGGGAGCGGGTTCCAGAAATCATTGTCAAACAAGTCACTCGAGGTTCAAAACATTCGAGGGAGGGAAATTGAGAAAGACATTAGGAATGAGAGAGGCTCCAGAAATGACCATGAGAATTAGTATTACGGAGAATCAAAAAGCACGTTCACTGTATTCGGGGCAGTTGGAGCAAGCGTGGCAGCCACCGATTGATCAGCCTTCCATAAATTGTCAGGATTTTGTTCCGGTATATCGATGGGAACTGGAATTAAAGTGTCACACCGCTCGGCGAAAGGCCACTTGGCTCAAAGCGGATCAAGGTTCCCATCTGAGCTAAGCCCCTTCGGCCGCGTTTGGCCCGTGTCCCACTAGATCAGTCCGGTCCGTGAACGTGGCTAATCACCTTTCAAATGGCGTTAACATACCTGTCCCAGCTACCCCCTGTCGCATGTCGTTTCATATCCTGCTTATCCTCGGGGTGAAACAGTCGTTCCTTAGATTCATCTTAAGTCTCTTCGCCTCGCCCTGAACGTCTATATGTAGATTTCCCACGCTTGGGGAAAACCCCGTACTGATTCACACTCTGCCCCTCATGAGTCTAGTGAATAAAGCCACGAGCCTGGTCAGTCTCTCTCCGCTACTCACACTCTCCCATCCCTGAAACATCTTCGTAAATCTCCCGTGCGCTCTCTCCTGCGGAATAACATCTTTCCTATAACAGAGTAACCGGAACAGGAAGGAATGCTCCAAGCCTGGCCTCATCACCGTCCTGTACAGCCACATCGTGACAGCCAAACCACTACAGACCGTCTCCTGGCTGAAGAAGGCCAGCGTGACAAAAACGCGGTGAGAGAAACTTCATACAGTGTTCCAAATGCAGTTTTACCAACATCTTCTGAAACTGAGTGATACCATCCCGACTTCTATCCAGGTCGTATTGCCCGGTGACGGGTTCTTCACCACTCGGCCTACCTGTCACGCAGCTGAGCACCGGTAACCCTCGCTCCCTCTCTTTGACGACATTCCACGTGGCCATACCGTTCCCTGGGGAAGATCTGTTCTCCTTTGCCTTTCCGAAATACAGCGCCGTGCACCTGACAGAATTCACCTTCATTTTCCAATCGTCAGCCCGCCGATCAGGATCCCGCTGTAAATCCTGGTGACGGCCTCCACAGTCCATCAAACCGCCTACTTTAGCGTCATCTGAACACTCCCGAAGCAGGCGTGAACATTCTCAGGCAAATCTGAATCATTGATCGGGACACGCTCACTAGGAGAGGCGGAGACACATTGGAAGCGGGTGGCACGGTATTGAACAGAGGAAACCACACCGCACACATTGACTTGAATTTCGAAGAGGCAATCTAAGATATTGATAAGAGTATGGTGGTGGATTCATCTCTATCGGCTTTCGTAAGGCTCTTGCTAAGGTCTCATACAGTAGATGATCTAGAGAGTTACGGTAAAACGGAAGAGATAGTCTTCGTCATCATGATCATTATCATTTGTGACGTGTCACTGACGTGGCCGATCACACTCTCACCCGTGACCATGATTGTGCTTGACAATTTTATCCACAGAACTGGCTTGCCATTGCCTTTTATTTCTGGGCAGTGTCGTTGCAAGTCGGCTGACCCCAGCCATTACCAATACTCCTCAGAGATTGTCGGTGGTCGCCCGACCAGGACTTGTGATCTGCACCAGCGGGTCATATGACCGTCCACAACCGGCTCCATGGTATCACGTGACTCTGACCATGGGGGTGAGCAGGTTCTACACCCTGTCCAAGGGTGACCTGCAGGCTAGAGGAGGGAAGGAGCCCCTGACGCCTCCTTTGGTCCAGACGTATCTCCACCCCGACACCCAATTGTGATCCAAAATCAGATTGCTGATGGGTGATGATGGTAGGAGTGGATAACTGCTTTTCTACCTGATTGATTTTTTCCCAGTGTACAAGAAGGATCGGTGAGGAGGGAGGAACTGCGAAGTCTTTCTGGGAAGATGCAGATGTTTGAAATCACGATGGGGTGGAATTGAGATAAATCCCGCATTGCAATAGCACCTCAAATCGCCAACTATAACCTGGGGGGAAATTACCGGCAGCTATAATTGACTGGAATTAACGACAACAGGATTTACAAGCACAGATCTTGTAATTGAACTTGATAGTCAGGGATCTACTATTGTGGGAAATTATATAATTTGAACCAGTACGTTCTGTCATTGTCTGGTCCGTGAAGTCCACATTCCAGTTCATGGAGCGGACCATGTTCCTTATTCCAGGTTTTCCAGTTTTCCCTTGTCCTGTTGTGTGCCTTAATTGATGCACATGATTCCCATTTTGGGCTGGCTACATAAACAGCTCCTGGGTTCAGTTTCAGTTGTTGGACTGTCCCCTTCCTTCTGAAGCCTCGCCTGCTACCATCACCTGTGTTCTCACTTGTAACGCCGTCAGGTTCAACTGCCAGGGCAAGATCGGGGCCTTGCTGTGTCTAGATAGGGAACCATCTCTGTGTCCACGCCTTCGCTAGGTAGGTCCGGCCATTTGCCGCTACCTTGAGTGAATATCTGTCTCTCAGTGTTCTGTGTATGAGTCCTGGCCATAAGTCCTGCTCCCTAGGAGGGGTCCTGACTCTGTGTACAGCCCCAGCCCCAAGTCCTGTTCCCAAGGAGGGGTCCCGGCTCTGTGTTCCATGTTCCTGTCTCCCTCGACCAAGGCTCTGCGTTCCTGTCCTCCCTCGTCCAAGGCTCTGCGTTCCTGTCCTCCCTCAACCAAGGCTCCGCATTCCTGGTCTCCTTTGACCAAGTCAAGGCTTCGTGTTCTCGTCCTGTCCATATGCCTCACCCAGCCCAGGAGTACCTCGTCCAGCCCTGTGCAGGGGTTCCCTCGTCCTGTCCAGGAGTCTCACGTCCAGTCCTGTTGCCACTCCTCGTCCCGTAGCCACGTCTTGTCCTCGCTTAGATCCGGGGTCTGAGCACAAGTCAAGACCCAGGTTCCGGGTCCCTGTCCAGTCTCTGGCTCGGAGTCCTTGCCCAGGTTCCAAGTTCCTAGTTCCTCGTCCGGGTCCCGCTTCCCTAGTCTAGTCCTAGCCCAGGCCCGGTATCCGAGCCTCGTCCAGGGCCCGTTTCCCTAGTCTAGTCCTAGCCCAGGCCCGGTATCCGAGCCTCGTCCAGGTCCCGTTTCCCTAGTCTAGTCCGAGCCCAGGCCCGGTATCCGAGCCTCGTCCAGGTCCCGTTTCCCTAGTCTAGTCCTAGCCCAGGCCCGGTATCCGAGCCTCGTCCAGGTCCCGTTTCCCTAGTCTAGTCCGAGCCCAGGCCCGGTATCCGAGCCTCGTCCAGGTCCCGTTTCCCTAGTCTAGTCCTAGCCCAGGCCCGGTATCCGAGCCTCGTCCAGGTCCCGTTTCCCTAGTCTAGTCCTAGCCCAGGCCCGGTATCCGAGCCTCGTCCAGGTCCCGTTTCCCTAGTCTAGTCCTAGCCCAGGCCCGGTATCCGAGCCTCGTCCAGGTCCCGTTTCCCTAGTCTAGTCCTAGCCCAGGCCCGGTATCCGAGCCTCGTCCAGGTCCCGTTTCCCTAGTCTAGTCCTAGCCCAGGCCCTGTATCCGAGCCTCGTCCAGGTCCCGTTTCCCTAGTCTAGTCCTAGCCCAGGCCCTGTATCCGAGCCTCGTCCAGGTCCCGTTTCCCTAGTCTAGTCCTAGCCCAGGCCCGGTATCCGAGCCTCGTCCAGGGCCCGTTTACCTAGTCTAGTCCTAGCCCAGGCCGGTATCCGAGCCTCGTCCAGGTCCCGTTTCCCCAGTCTAGTCCTAGCCCAGGCCCGGTATCCGAGCCTCGTCCATGGCCCGTTTCCCCAGTCTAGTCCTAGCCCAGGCCCGGTATCCGAGCCTCGTCCAGGGCCCGTTTACCTAGTCTAGTCATAGCCCAGGCCCGGTATCCGAGCCTCGTCCAGGTCCCGTTTCCCCAATCTAGTCCTAGCCCAGGCCCGGTATCCGAGCCTCGTCCAGGGCCCGTTTCCCCAGTCTAGTCCTAGCCCAGGCCCGGTATCCGAGCCTCGTCCAGGGCCCATTTCCCCAATCTCGTCCTAGCCCAGGCCCGGTATCCGAGCCTCGTCCAGGGCCCGTTTCCCCAGTCTAGTCATAGCCCAGGCCCGGTATCCGAGCCTCGTCCAGGGCCCGTTTCCCCAGTCTAGTCCTAGCCCAGGCCCGGTATCCGAGCCTCGTCCATGGCCCGTTTCCCCAGTCTAGTCCTAGCCCAGGCCCGGTATCCGAGCCTCGTCCAGGGCCTGTGTCTTGTCCAGCGTCGTTTCTTCCCCACTTCCGTTGCTTCCTTGACACACCTAGTCCTGTTCCGAGTACTTCAGTGTCTGTGTCTTGCATTTGGGTTCGCCACCATATCCCCTCATATGACACGTTTGGAGTTATTTATAGGGAAGTTATCAATGAAAGGTAACTAGTCATTGTAACAAACAGCTGTACAGAACATGTCTGTCACAGGACAGATCCAAAATGCAATTGTTCATTCTCTGTCAGTGACGGGCTCAGTTCTACATAGCACAACAGAGGCTCTCCTTATGGGGTTAATTACAGAGCAGTGTACGGTCAGTCAGTTCATGGCTATCCTTCTCATCCAGATACGAAATTAAAGGGAAAGCTTGTCTCTCAATCACCATCACAATTTGCTGTCCAGAAGTATATCTTTAGCATTCCTATCACCGCCTCCTTCCGTTTATCAATCTCCACTGTTCCTATCTCTTCACCATTCATTTTTGTTGGCATTGCCTCCCTCTAACTCTCGTCCTTGTGTTTTCACATGTCAGTACAGCTCCTCCTCGCTCCACCTGGAGCGACACAGTCTGACGTACACAACCTTCACTCAACGTCAGTAAGACCAAATACACCGATGGTGGACTTTAGGAATGGGGAGTGGATGGAGCACACACCGGTCCACATCGATGAGTCAGCGCTGGAAAGAGTTTCTCAGTGGCAACATCTCTACGTCAGGTTATTTATTATGCGGAGCCCAACACTTCAATCCAATTACGGAGAAGGCACGCTGGTGACTATATTTCATTGGAGGTTTGAGGAGATTAATTTGTCACCAGTAGGGGGCGCCGGAGACAGACGAGACAGGAACATAAAGGAAGGATGCGACACACATCCGGCAACTATAACTGCTTTATTAACTTTATAGGCTCATCGATTGTCCGCTTGTGGTTTCAACATCTCTACTGTCAATGGCGATTGACCTTGCAATTAAGGAGTTCAGATAAGATAACAGGGTCTTTTAAACTCTTGGATAGGTACATGGAGCTAGAAAAATAGAGGGCTATGGGCAACCCTAGGTAATTCCTAAAGTAAGTACATGTTCGGTACAGCATTGTGGGCCGAAGGGCCTGTATTGTGCTGTAGGTTTTCTATCTTTCTGAGTTTCTAAGTATACACAATTTACCAACTGATAATCATCCGTAAGTAATAATCCAATTCTATCTAAAAATAGCAGTTTTCTGAGTTGGCTTCTGAAGAACGAGGGTGACAGAGGCCATGCTGCTTTGCTCATACACAATTAAATAAAACATGTTGGAGTTGTAAGGATTTGCGTCCTCTGGATCCAGTTATTTAATTTATTTTATTTTGGGTGACAACAGTTACTTCTATGTTCCTCCGAAATGGCGAACCCTTGGCTTGGTGAGAGGGGAGAAAGAAATTCAGCCATGGTAGCTGATCAGTCCTGACACTAGGCTGTCCATATTTGATCAAACGGGTCTGTCTGCTGATGGAACACAAATTGTCTCCTATGTGAACGTCAAGGGACACCAGTACATTCGTCACCGTCATAGGAAAGATGCAACGTTAAGGAAGTTACGGGGGTCCTGATCAGATCCCCAGGAAAGGAAACATTTGCTGTGATACAGGCCGGGTCCCACAGGAAACTCAGAAAATTCGGCAAGGGTGTGGTTAAAGGAAACAGAATTCCGAAATGTTTTTACACAAACAATTGAAAATCTGCAGATGTTGGAAATCCAAGCAACACACACGAAATGCTAAAGGAACGCAGCAGGCCAGGCAGCATCTGTGGAAAAGAGTACAGTCTACCTTTCGGGCCGAGAACCTTCACCAGGACATATTAGGACGCTGCCTGGCCTGCTGAGTTCCTGCAGCATTTTGTGTGTGTTGTCCGAAATGTTTATGTCAGTATGCGTGCGCACCTGTTTGTGCGTGCGGATGGTAGCGTATACTTCCCCTGTCCTTGACCGCTAGAGGAGTATGGTAGCGCTCATGTCCATACATTTCACACCAGGAGGCATCCCGGTTGTTGAGAAGTACATTGTACGGGTAGACTGCACCACGTGACTGTCTGCAGAACAGACGTGTTGTTAAAGAGGGAAAATGTGAGAATACTGTCGAGTCGGCTGTGATTGTTCAATACTGATGTGAAATGCAAAACCATTTTATTTCTTTCGTACTTTTGGATGAATCTTGTAAAAGGGCAGAGAAAGTCCGTGAACGTTAAAGACGGGAAATACACAGACAGAAGAGGTGAAGGATAACAGTGTTTGAAAAGAGACAGTTAACACCAAAGTTTGAGGATGAACTGAATGCTGTATCTCTCCCTTCTCCAGACATAGTTTCAACAACGTCCATGCCAAGAACTCGGTGAGGCCGGCGTTAGCTGGTACCCTGCCACAGGTGGTAGTTCCCAATAGCACTACGAGAGAAGGGAGACGGTCGGGGGCAGAGATGGTGAGCGATGTGTTGACTTTAATGTGCCTTGAGCTGAACTAGTAGCGGAAATCCAACTCATTACAGGATACTGCAGCAGGTTAACTCAATCTGATTACTTACACAGACACAATCATGTGCAAATATGATTCACCAATATCTTGTATAAAATACCAGCTCATCAAAGACACCTCGCTATAAATATACACCTGATCCGCTTTTCAGATCCAGAGTCCCACAACATATATCATGGCCGATCCACTATTACAGATGGTGTAATCGATAATAACCGATTGGATATAATAATACAGGATAAACAAATAAATAGATAGAGCCATTCCAGACACACACAGCATGCAGACAACAATGAGTGAAAACACCAGAAATATACTGAATTAAAACGGGAAATTGAAAGACTATGGAATATGACATTGTCCCGACAGTAATATCTCCAGCTGGTATCATCCCAAAGTCACTACACAATAGCATTAATAATTAGGTCTACACAGTAATATTTATTTAAATCTGCAGAAAGCCAGAACACTCAATACAACCAGAATAATCGGAAAGTGCGTGACAATTAGGAAGTGAGTGTGCTTGGCTCTGACGTACCTCAGGTTTTACCAGCTTGGACTGATAAAAATAAATAAAACTCAACATAGTTTTTGAGTTTGGAGGGGAGGGGAAGATGGCGGCTGCTCGGAAATGATACCTATCGTATTTGTGAAGTAGGATGCTGTGCACAATCCTGATCTGATGGAGACGGACGTGAGAAGCGCCGAGGAACACCTGGAGAAACTTCTGAAATGCCCGCTTCGCTGCCGCTGCTACTGTGCGATCGGAAATCTCCAGAGGGGAACGCCCCAAATCCTCGGCTTTGCCTATCGCCTGTTGCTGGGGCCGGGGTCGAAGCACTCATCAGATATGGTGCTCGATGCTCGGTGTCGGAGAGCTGGTCAGAGGCTCGAAGCTTTCGGACGGACTCAGAGTCGGACTTTGGTCGGGTGCTGTATCGGCAAGTTTGCTGCGCTGGAAGCTCATGGCAGGAAAAGAGTTTTTCTTCCTTCTACCATCTGCGTGAGATGATGGGACTTTCGAAAGACTTTGAGATTTTTTTTAACTATGCTGATGGTCCGTTCTTTTATCAAATTATGACATTGCTTTGCACTGTTGTAACTATATGTTATAATTATGTGGCTTTTGTCAGTTTTTTTTAGTCTTGGTTTGTCTTGTGTTTCTGTGATGTCATTCTGGAGGAACAAGTTGTATCATTTCTTAATGCATGCATTACTAAATGTCAATAAAAGAGATCTGCGTGTCCTCATAACCTAATCTAACCTACTCTAATCTAATCTAATCTGATCTAATCTAATATAGTGAAAAGATTTGTTCAGCATGTCATCCATGCAGGTAATTTGAAACCATAAATACATCAACTTGGTCCTATGGGGAAAGCAACAACAGAATACTGTAGAGAATGCCACAGTCACAGCTGTAAAGAATGTGCACCACAGGCGGAAAATAAATTTCCAGGGTCATGCCAAGGTCAAAGGTGAGATCCAAATTTCCAACTGTTTCATAAAGGACGCCCCCTCAGAGGGATAGAAGCAGTCTGTGACCCTGGTCTTGTGTGCTTTCAAGTGTTTGTACTTACTGCCCAGTGGGAAGGGAGAATAAAGAGACTGACTAGGATGTGAAGGGCTTTGATTAATAAACCGGGTTTCCCAATGCAGCAGGACGTGTGCACAGAGCCCATTGGAAGGGAGGCCTGGTTTTCATTACAGACTGGGCTGTGTTCACAATGGTCTGGAATTTCTTGTGGTCCTGGGCAGATCCCCAGCCATACAATATGAGAATAGGATGATTATTGTGGCCCAGCTGTAAAACTTACTGCGGGTCAGCGGAAGCACGCAGGATTTATTTTGCTTTCTGAGGAGATAGAAACGTCCATGTGTTTTCTTTGACACAGTGTCGCTGTGGTCGGACCAGGACGAGCCACTGGTGATTCGTTCACTTGGGAAGTTGAAGCAGTCAATCATCTCCACCTCAGCATCACTGATGCACACACTGGCGAGTGTCCCGTCTGTCCCTGGTCAATAACTAGCTATTGTGTTTTGCTGACGGTGAGGGAAGGATTGATGCTGTGACATCATAGATCCCTGTTCTCCATCTCCCATCCGGTCATTATTTGAAATCGTGTATACCAATGGTTTATTTGTGATTATTGTCCATTCAAATTGCTTTTTGGGATGGGGGATGGGGTGGAGAAACTGATAAAGTTAAAATACAGTGGTGAGGACTGAGGCGGACACACACAGATTCATTTATTTGGGACACTTTGCCACTTCAATGTGGCAGGAGACTGTCGCCGAACAGTTTCTAACTAGAATCAGTTCCCTGTGTTTGTGTTGCAAAGGCTGCGATTTTTCTCACTGATAGTTGGCGACAGATAAGCAGTAAGACAGTTCAGAACCGTTTTGCTCACTGCACTTTCAAGCATTCAGGTTTGGAGACGCCAGAAACGGTAAGGAGTGAAAATGAAATTATTTCACTATTTCAACAAGTGACAAACTACGAAAAATTTGATGGTATTGACAATCATTTTGAATGTTACAATGAGAATGAAGATCTGGAAGATGCAGACGGTGACAGCTTTGTTTCAGGTCAGTCTATTGTTTGCACTGTGAGTCTGCACTGATTTTGTGCATTTAAAGTCAAAAGAATGCGACGAGGATGAATTCCTCTGTTGATAATTATGTGGGGAAATAATAGATTTCCGGAGTACTGACGCAGTATTAGGAGATTTTTAATTTGTTCTGTACTGTATTTAAATACATCATTGTGACTCAGTTTGTCTTTTTATACCCTTTTAACTATTTCCATGAATCTTCGACCAGTTGGAACAGCCACTTAAATGCAGAAGTGTAACCTGAAACGTAATCAGAAGGGCATAAAGGGAAATAAGATTGATTTGGCAGAAGAAATTAAGGAAAATCTAAAGGAATTGTACATCAAGGGAAAATATTAATGAGAAAAAGAAACTTCAGGCCACTGTAGCTCTTCCCTGGTGGTAGTGATGAGAAGAGGGCCTGTCCCGGATCCTGAGACTCCTTAATTACGGATGTGCTTTCCGAAGCACCACCTTTTGAAGATGCCCTCACTGGTGGGGTGGGGTGGCAAGGCTGGTGCCCTTGATGGAAATGTCTCAATCTACAACCCACTGGGGGCTACGACTCTGGGCATTGGCGTGTCCATACCAGGTGGTGATGCAGACAGTCAGAATGATCTTGTTGTGAATTTGTAGAAATTTGCTCAAGTTTTTTGTAAGGTTGAGATTTGTTCAAACACCCAATGAACAATAGCCATCGGTGTGTCACCATTGAGATTAGCTCAATATGGTGGGCCCGTGACAGGTCCTTTGAAGTGTTGATGCCCAGGAACTTGAACCAGCCCCTCCCACTTCCCACGGCCAACAACTCAATGAGGATTGGTGTCTGTTCAACTTCACCTTCATGAAGTCCAGAATCAATTCCTTGGACTTGGTCATTCTGACATTGAGTTTTAGGTTGTTGTGACATCTCTCGACCTGCCTATCTATTCCAGTCCTGTACGCCTCCTTGTCACCGTCTGAAATTCTGCCAACAACAGGGGTGTCATTGGCTCATTCACAGAGAGCAAAACTGTGCAGAGAAGTGCTTCAGCAGAGGACCTACTGGATGTCCTAAAGTGTATGAACGCAGTTGAACCTCCTGGGCCCAATTAATTGTGTCCAATAATAAACCAGGAAGTCAGAGGAAAAATTACCCAAGTTCTGTTTGAGATAAATGCATCATGACAGTGACCGGTGACGTGCTGGAGGACAGGAGGGCGGCGAATGTTGTGCATTTATTTGTGAAGGGCTGCCAAGTAAAATCTGGGCACCATGGACCAGTAACCATAAGGTCAGAAATTACCAGAGGGGCTTCTGAGGGATCATATGCACACGGATTTGGCAAGCCACGGTCGGACTGGGGATTGTCTGTACGGTTTTGTGCGTGGAAGATCAAGTCTCACCAATTTACTTGTCTGATGACGAATTAAACAAGACTGTGAGTGAGAGCAGTGCGGCAGACGTGGTCGACAGGGACTTCGGTGAGGTCTTTGATAAGGCCCCACACGGTTGCTGCTGTGGAAAGTTGGATCACATGGAATGCAGGGAGAGCTCGCTGACTGTGATCACAGTCGGATCACATGGAATGCAGGGAGAGCTCGCTGACTGTGAACACAGTTGGATCACATGGAATGCAGGTAGAGCTCGCTGACTGTGAACACAGTCGGATCACATGGAATGCAGGGAGAGCTCGCTGACTGTCGGCACAGCTGGATCACATGGACTGCAGGGAGAGCTCGCTGACCGTGATCACAGTCGGATCACATGGAATGCAGGGAGAGCTCGCTGACTGTGAACACAGTTAGATCACATGGAATGCAGGGAGAGCTCGCTGACTGTGAACACAGTCGGATCACATGGAATGCAGGGAGAGCTCGCTGACCGTGATCACAGTTGGATCACATGGACTGCAGGGAGAGCTCGCTGACTGTGATCACATTCGGATCACATGGAATGCAGGGAGAGCTCGCTGACTGTGATCACAGTCGGATCACATGGAATGCAGGGAGAGCTCGCTGACCGTGATCACAGTTGGATCACATGGAATGCAGGGAGAGCTCGCTGACCGTGATCACAGTTGGATCACATGGAATGCAGGGAGAGCTCGCTGACTGTGAACACAGTCGGATCACATGGAATGCAGGGAGAGCTCGCTGACTGTGGTCACAGTCGGATCACATGGAATGCAGGGAGAGCTCGCTGACTGTCAGCAGTTAGCTGGATGGTAGGGAGCTGTGGGTGATGGTGAAATGTCAGGCTTCCGATTGAAAGTCCATGAATAGTTGTGTGCCTTGGGAGGCTGTTCTGGGTTAATTAATATTTGTTCCCTGTATCAGCGATTTCAATGAAAGTAGGCTTGTTTGTAAATTTGAAGATGGCACTGTAACAGGGGGTGTCATTGACAATCAAGACAATTATCATGATTGACAGAGCAATTTGGATCAGTTTTTATCAGAGGGACGAGGAATGGCCAATCGAGTTTATTTCGGAGAAGTGCTGGCGTTACATTTTGGGAAGAAAAGTGTGGGCAGAACTTTCACGATCAAAGGTGAGGCCCCGGCGAGTGTTGTAGGAGAGAGAGGCCTGGAACTACAGGGAGACGATATCCCGAAAGAGGCGTCACATGTCGAGATGTGGTGAGGAAGCTTTGGGATTGCTGAATTTCATCAGCCAGGGCGCAGGGTTCAGATGTTGGGATGACATGCAGCAGTTGGACAAGATATTGGTGAGGCCGCATTTGAAATGTTGCCATAGGGAATATGCCATTATGCTGTAAAGTTCAAGAGGAAATTGAGGAGAATTTTGCCAGGATCCAAGAGACTGAGTTATGGAGAGAGTTTATGCAGATTAGAACTTTATTCATTGGATCAGAGTAGAGTGAGCTGTGATTTTATAGAGGTGTATAAAATAATGAGGCATACAGACAGTATCGATGCACACAATAGTTCTCTCTGGAGGGCATCGGGAAACCAGAGGGCATCGGTTTGAGGCATACGGTCAGGGGTGGAGGTAGGGAGACATTAGTAAGAACCGGAGGGGCACCGTTTCCAACCACAGGGTGATCAGGAGATGGACTTGTCATAGTCCGGTCCATGAAGTCCATATTACGGTTCGCGGTCCGGTCCATCGACCCTTGCTGCAGGTTTTCCTATCTACCCTGTTTCTGTTCTTGTTGTGCTCTAATTGAGGCAGCTGATGCTCGTTGGGGCTGGCTACATAAATACCTCCAGAGATCAGGGCATGGTGGCTGGATTGTTCTTGTCCTTACTCCTTGGATCCCTTCCTCTGCTTTCTGTTCCTCACCTGAAGCCCTGCCTTGTCTTGCTGGTAACTCTCGCTTCACCTGAAGTTCTAGTCTTGCCTTGCTTTGCCTGTAGCCTTGCCTTGTCTTGCTGTCTGGTCCTGGAGCCACCCTGTACCTAGCTCCCTTCCTGTCCCTTGCCTCCGTTGGGTAAGCTAGGCCATCCTGCTGTTACCTGTGGTTGGTTCTGTCCTTTCCTGTTCCTTGCCTCTGTTGGGTGGTGATCCGCACCTTGCCCAGGAGCACCGCATCCTTCCCAGGAGGAGCCTGTCAGCCTCTCCTCGCCTCAAGTCTCCAGCCTCCAGCCTCGCCTCCCCTCCAGCCTCCAGTCTCAAGCTTCCAGCCTCCAGCCTCGCCTCGTCTCTTGCCTAGCCTCGAGCCTCTTGCCAAGCCAAGTCTCTAGCCTCTAGCTTCTAGCCTGAAGACTCCAGCCTCGTCTTGCCTGCCTGCCAAGCCTCGTCCTTGCCTAGTTCTGGGGTCCGAGCCAGAGGCAAGACCCAGATACTGGGTCCTTGTCCAGTCTCTGGCTTGAAGTCCAAGCACGGGCTCCCAGCTCTCTTGTCCAGTCCTGTTCCAGGTTCCTGGTTTTCCAGTCCATATCCTTCCCATCGCCCTGTATTCTAGTCCTGTCCCTAGTACTTCAGTGTCTGTGTCTTGCACTTGGGCCCATTCCCAGCCACCACCCTTATGACAGGACTGAGCTGCGATTTTATAGAGGTGTATAAAATAATGAGGCATATGGACAGGATCGATGCACACAATATTTCTCTCAGGGTTGTAAAATCAGGAACCAGAGTGCATTGGTTTGAGGCAGATGGTCAGGGGTGGGGGTAGGGAGAGATTAGTAAGAACCGGAGGGGCACCGTTTCCAACCAGAGGGTGATCAGGAGATGGACTGAGCTGCCGTAGGAAACAGTTGAGACTGGGACATCAGTAACGTGAGTGGGGAAGGTTCAGAGGAAAATGGGAGAAGCCTTGCCAAATTGCACTGGATTATGTGGGAATCTTTTTCTGCTTCAGCGAGTTGGGTCCAGCAGGGCCGTTTTCGCGATGTTTGACCTCATGACTCTGTGATTGTGTAACTTTGATTTCCTGTGCGTGTTGCTCTCGGCAACTGAATAAAAATGTGATTGTACTGGACTGAACACAGCGGCACACAAAATGCTGGAGGAACTCAGCAGGACAGGCAGCATCTATGGAAAAGAGTACAGTCGACGTTTTGGGCAGAGACCCTTCAGCAGGACTGGAGAAAAAAGATAAGGAGTAGAGTTAAAAGGAGGGGAGGGGAGGGAGAAACACAAGGTGATAGGTGAGGGGGAGGGGTGAAGTAAAGAGCTGGGAATTTGATATGTGAAAGAGCTACAGGACTGGAGAGGGGGGAATTGAATTGGAGAGGGCAGGTCAATGGAGATCACCCTCCATTGATGCTGTAGGCCTTCTGTGTGTGTGTCTGTGTGTGTGTCTGTCTAACTCTGAATTTCCAGCATCTGCAGACTCTCTTGTCCAGAACTCTGCTGCATCCTGCTGTTCTGTGTCTACCAGGAGGTACACAGACTGAGACAAAGGACTTTTTGCTCTGAAGGGGCGGGTAAACTCCGTTGTGAGTTCACCGATGCAAATTAATCTGCAACTGGAAACAAGGAAACAAAGAGAAGGGTCAGTGGAATGAGACTGAGAGATGTTTGGTGGGGGGGGGGGCAGAGGAGAAGAATATCGGGTGAGAGAGGGACAGTTCACAGGATAAATCCCCCCACAGCGGCAATGTGTCAGTGTCGGACACCGGGCTGAGTTCACGGGAATATAATGGACAGAGAGGGTGAGAGAGGGACAGTTCGCAGGATAAATCCCCCCACACCGGCAATGTGTCAGTGTCGGACACCGGGCTGAGTTCACGGGAATATAATGGACAGAGAGGGTGAGAGAGGGAGAGTTCACAGAATAAATCCCCCCGCACCGGCAATGTGTCAGTGTCGGACACCGGGCTGAGTTCACGGGAATATAATGGACAGAGAGGGTGAGAGAGGGAGAGTTCACAGAATAAATCCCCCCACAGCGGCAATGTGTCAGTGTCGGACACCGGGCTGAGGTCACGGGAATATAATGGACAGTGAGTGTGAGAGAGGGACAGTTCACAGGATAAATCCCCCCACAGCGGCAATGTGTCAGTGTCGGACACCGGGCTGAGTTCACGGGAATATAATGGACAGAGAGGGTGAGAGAGGGACAGTTCACAGGATAAATCCCCCCACACCGGCAATGTGTCGGTGTCGGACACCGGGCTGAGTTCACGGGAATATAATGGACAGAGAGGGTGAGAGAGGGACAGTTCACAGGATAAATCCCCCCACAGCGGCAATGTGTCGGTGTCGGACACCGGGCTGAGTTCACGGGAATATAATGGACAGAGAGGGTGAGAGAGGGACAGTTCACAGGATAAATCCCCCCACACCGGCAATGTGTCGGTGTCGGACACCGGGCTGAGTTCACGGGAATATAATGGACAGAGAGGGTGAGAGAGGGACAGTTCACAGGATAAATCCCCCCACACCGGCAATGTGTCAGTGTCGGACACCGGGCTGAGTTCACGGGAATATAATGGACAGAGAGGGTGAGAGAGGGACAGTTCACGGGTTAAATCCCCCCACACCGGCAATGTGTCAGTGTCGGACACCGGGCTGAGTTCACGGGAATATAATGGACAGAGAGGGTGAGAGAGGGACAGTTCACAGGATAAATCCCCCCACACCGGCAATGTGTCTGTGTCGGACACCGGGCTGAGTTCACGGGAATATAATGGACAGAGAGGGTGAGAGAGGGACAGTTCACAGGATAAATCCCCCCACACCGGCAATGTGTCAGTGTCGGACACCGGGCTGAGTTCACGGGAATATAATGGACAGAGAGGGTGAGAGAGGGACAGTTCACAGGATAAATCCCCCCACACCGGCAATGTGTCAGTGTGGGACACCGGGCTGAGTTCACGGGAATATAATGGACAGAGAGGGTGAGAGGGGGACAGTTCACAGGATAAATCCCCCCACACCGGCAATGTGTCAGTGTGGGACACCGGGCTGAGTTCACGGGAATATAATGGACAGAGAGGGTGAGAGGGGGACAGTTCACAGGATAAATCCCCCCACACCGGCAATGTGTCAGTGTCGGACACCGGGCTGAGTTCACGGGAATATAATGGACAGAGAGGGTGAGAGAGGGACAGTTCACAGGATAAATCCCCCCACACCGACAATGTGTCGGTGTCGGACACCGGGCTGAGTTCACGGGAATATAATGGACAGAGAGGGTGAGAGAGGGACAGTTCACAGGATAAATCCCCCCACACCGGCAATGTGTCAGTGTCGGACACCGGGCTGAGGTCACGGGAATATAATGGACAGAGAGGGTGAGAGAGGGACAGTTCACAGGATAAATCCCCCCACACCGGCAATGTGTCGGTGTCGGACACCGGGCTGAGTTCACGGGAATATAATGGACAGAGAGGGTGAGAGAGGGACAGTTCACAGGATAAATCCCCCCACAGAGAGGGACAGTTCACAGGATAAATCCCCCCACACCGGCAATGTGTCGGTGTCGGACACCGGGCTGAGTTCACGGGAATATAATGGACAGAGAGGGTGAGAGAGGGACCGTTCACAGGATAAATCCCCCCACACCGGCAATGTGTCAGTGTCGGACACCGGGCTGAGGTCACGGGAATATAATGGACAGAGAGGGTGAGAGAGGGACAGTTCACAGGATAAATCCCCCCACACCGGCAATGTGTCGGTGTCGGACACCGGGCTGAGTTCACGGGAATATAATGGACAGAGAGGGTGAGAGAGGGACAGTTCACAGGATAAATCCCCCCACACCGGCAATGTGTCGGTGTCGGACACCGGGCTGAGTTCACGGGAATATAATGGACAGAGAGGGTGAGAGAGGGACAGTTCACAGGATAAATCCCCCCACACCGGCAATGTGTCGGTGTCGGACACCGGGCTGAGGTCACGGGAATATAATGGACAGAGAGGGTGAGAGAGGGACAGTTCACAGGATAAATCCCCCCACACCGGCAATGTGTCGGTGTCGGACACCGGGCTGAGTTGACGGGAATATAATGGACAGAGAGGGTGAGAGAGGGTCAGTTCATAGGATAAATCCCCCCACACCGGCAATGTGTCAGTGTCGGACACCGGGCTGAGTTGACGGGAATATAATGGACAGAGAGGGTGAGAGAGGGACAGTTCACAGGATAAATCCCCCCGCACCGGCAATGTGTCAGTGTTGGACACCGGGCTGAGTTCACGGGAATATAATGGACAGAGAGGGTGAGAGAGGGACAGTTCACAGGATAAATCCCCCCACACCGGCAATGTGTCGGTGTCGGACACCGGGCTGAGTTCACGGGAATATAATGGACAGAGAGGGTGAGAGAGGGACAGTTCACAGAATAAATCCCCCCACACCGGCAATGTGTCCGTGTCGGACACCGGGCTGAGTTCACGGGAATATAATGGACAGAGAGGGTGAGAGAGGGACAGTTCACGGGATAAATCCCCCCACACCGGCAATGTGTCAGTGTCGGACACAGGGCTGAGTTCACGGGAATATAATGGACAGAGAGGGTGAGAGAGGGAGAGTTCACAGGATAAATCCCCCCACACCGGCAATGTGTCGGTGTCGGACACCGGGCTGAGTTCACGGGAATATAATGGACAGAGAGGGTGAGAGAGGGACAGTTCACAGGATAAATCCCCCCACACCGGCAATGTGTCGGTGTCGGACACCGGGCTGAGTTCACGGGAATATAATGGACAGAGAGGGTGAGAGAGGGACAGTTCACAGGATAAATCCCCCCACACCGGCAATGTGTCGGTGTCGGACACCGGGCTGAGGTCACGGGAATATAATGGACAGAGAGGGTGAGAGAGGGACAGTTCACAGGATAAATCCCCCCACACCGGCAATGTGTCGGTGTCGGACACCGGGCTGAGGTCACGGGAATATAATGGACAGAGAGGGTGAGAAAGGGTCAGTTCATAGGATAAATCCCCCCACACCGGCAATGTGTCAGTGTCGGACACCGGGCTGAGTTGACGGGAATATAATGGACAGAGAGGGTGAGAGAGGGACAGTTCACAGGATAAATCCCCCCACACCGGCAATGTGTCGGTGTCGGACACCGGGCTGAGTTCACGGGAATATAATGGACAGAGAGGGTGAGAGAGGGACAGTTCACAGGATAAATCCCCCCGCACCGGCAATGTGTCAGTGTTGGACACCGGGCTGAGTTCACGGGAATATAATGGACAGAGAGGGTGAGAGAGGGACAGTTCACAGGATAAATCCCCCCACACCGGCAATGTGTCGGTGTCGGACACCGGGCTGAGTTCACGGGAATATAATGGACAGAGAGGGTGAGAGAGGGACAGTTCACAGAATAAATCCCCCCACACCGGCAATGTGTCCGTGTCGGACACCGGGCTGAGTTCACGGGAATATAATGGACAGAGAGGGTGAGAGAGGGACAGTTCACGGGATAAATCCCCCCACACCGGCAATGTGTCAGTGTCGGACACAGGGCTGAGTTCACGGGAATATAATGGACAGAGAGGGTGAGAGAGGGAGAGTTCACAGGATAAATCCCCCCACACCGGCAATGTGTCAGTGTCGGACACCGGGCTGAGTTCACGGGAATATAATGGACAGAGAGGGTGAGAGAGGGACAGTTCACAGGATAAATCCCCCCACACCGGCAATGTGTCGGTGTCGGACACCGGGCTGAGTTCACGGGAATATAATGGACAGAGAGGGTGAGAGAGGGACAGTTCACAGAATAAATCCCCCCACACCGGCAATGTGTCCGTGTCGGACACCGGGCTGAGTTCACGGGAATATAATGGACAGAGAGGGTGAGAGAGGGACAGTTCACGGGATAAATCCCCCCACACCGGCAATGTGTCAGTGTCGGACACCGGGCTGAGTTCACGGGAATATAATGGACAGAGAGGGTGAGAGAGGGACAGTTCACAGGATAAATCCCCCCACACCGGCAATGTGTCGGTGTCGGACACCGGGCTGAGTTCACGGGAATATAATGGACAGAGAGGGTGAGAGAGGGACAGTTCACAGGATAAATCCCCCCACACCGGCAATGTGTCCGTGTCGGACACCGGGCTGAGGTCACAGGTCAATTCATCTCCCCGCCGCGCGGGCCGCTCCTTCCGTCCTGTCATTGGTCAATTCGCCTGCTTGCCGCCCGCACACGGCTGCGTCACTGCTCAGGTAACCCCGCCCACCCCGCGCACCGTTTTTGTTCAGGTGACACCTTTGGCTCGCGAGCTCCTCCCTCCACCTCTGGTCGATTCGTTTGCCCGGCGCGCGAGCCCCACCTTTCTCGTTCTTTTATTGGTCGGTCAGTCCGCCAATCCTGATAGTCCCGCCTTCCTCCGACCGTCATTGGTCGATTAATCTGCCCGAGGCTCGAGCTCCGCCTGAGGGTGAGGAGGGTCTCGGCGAGGGAGGGTCTGAGGGTGAGGAGGGTCTCGGCGAGGGAGGGTCCGAGGGTGAGGAGGGTCTCGGCGAGGGAGGGTCAGAGGGTGAGGAGGGTCTCGGCGAGGGAGGGTCTGAGGGTGAGGAGGGTCTCGGCGAGTGAGGGTCTGAGGGTGACGAGGGTCTCGGCGAGTGAGGGTCCGAGGGTGAGGAGGGTCTCGGCGAGGGAGGATCCGAGGGTGAGGAGGGTCTCGGCGAGGGAGGGTCCGAGGGTGAGGAGGGTCTGAAGGTGAGGAGGCCCTCAGCGAGGGAGGATCCGAGGGTGAGGAGGGTCTCGGCGAGGGAGGGTCCGAGGGTCTCGGTGAGGAAGGGTCCGAGTCTGAGGAGTTCTCGGCGAGGGAGGGTCTGAGGGTGAGGAGGGTTTTGGTGAGGGAGGGTCTGAGTGTGAGGAGGGTTTCGGCGAGGGAGGGTCTGAGGGTGAGGAGGGTCTCGGCGAGGGAGGGTCCGAGGGTGAGGAGGGTCTCGGTGACGGAGGGTCTGAGGGTGAGGTTTCGGTGAGTGAGGGTCGTAGGTAAGGAGAATCTCTGTGACGGAGCTTCTGAGGATGTAGGAGCATCTGAGGGTGAGGTAGGGTAGTAGGTGAGGAGGTCTGTGAGGGAGGGAATGAGGATAATCAGAGTCTCAGTAGGAGGGTCTGAGGATGAGGGAGGGTTTGAAGGTGAGGAATGTTCTTGGTGATTGTGTGTCTGGGGTGAGGGAGGGAGAGAATGATGATAAGCCGTGTCTCGGTAGGAGGGTCTGAGGATGAGGGTGGGTCTGAAGGTGAGGAACGTTCTCAGAGAGGGAGGGACTGAGGGTGATTGAGAGTCTGAGAGGGAGAGTGTGAGTGTGAGGAGGGTCTCATTGAGGGAGGGTGTGAGGGTGAGGAGGGTCTCAGTGAGGGATGGTCTGAAGGTAGGGAGTGTCTGAGGGTGAGGATGGTCTCAGCGAGCGACTGAGGGTGAGGAGTGTCTCGGGGGAGGGAGGAACTGAAGCTGGAGTGGGTTATGGATCATGGAGCTCTTTAGACTGAGTGATGATTTGAGTAGCTCCTGAGGTAGTGATGGATGTGAGGTGAGGGAACTCTCTCAGGTGAGGGATGGACTGAGGGAACTCATGAGGTAAGGGGACGGTCTCAGCTGAAGGAGCTCCAGGGATGGGCTGAAGGTTCTCCTGAGGTAGACAGATAGGCTGAGTTGATGGAGCTCCTTAGGGTGAGGAAAAGATTGAGAGAAGCTCCTGAAATAGTGGGATGGATTGAGGTGAGGGAGCTCCCTAGGGTGAGGGATGGACCCAAGGGAGCTCCCAAGGTAGAGGGACCACCTGACTTGAGGGATCTCCCTATGATGAGAGGTGGCATGGTTTGAGGAACAGATGAGGGAGCTTCTGAGGTACTGGTACACTCTGATGTGAGGAAGCTCTCTTGGGTGAGGAATGACCCTGAGGTAGCAGGATAGTTGGTGCGAGGGAGCTCCTGAGGGTGAGGGACAGAGCTGTGGTGGCAGGATGGTCTGGTGCGGTGGGGCTCCCTTGGGTGAGGAATGATGTGTTGTGAGGGAGCTCACGAGGGTGAGGGACAAATCTGAGGGTGTGAGGTGGGCAGAGTCCCAATGGTCAGAGTCCACTGATGACGGGTCTGTTACAGGAAGGTGTCAGACTGAGAGCGATGGACTCTCCGTGTCAGAGGCAGAGGCAACGTCTGGTGAGGAGCCACAGGGGAACATTGAACAACAGATGGAAACCAGGCTGAGGTGAGAGATGGAGCTGAGACTGGGAGGGTGAACATTTCCTCTGATCTTACTCCCCACTGAGATATCACTGCTGTCCCATCCCTGCCCCTATTATCCTGAATTAATTTCTGCAACACTGTCCACCTTGACCCTCTGCTCTAGAATTACCTCCCGAGACCCCTCCACCACTGAGTGTATGTCCCTCATGATTGTCTACACCTCTGTAAGATGACCACTCATTCTCCTACACTCCAATGGGGACAAAACAAAAAGTTCCAACCTGCTCGACCTCTGTCCATAACTCAGTCCCACGAGTCCTGGCAAAATCCTGGTAAATCTCCTCTGCACTCCGTCCAGCTTCATGATATTGTTGCTGTAGCAGTGTGACTAAACCTGAACATAGTATTTCAAATCTGGCCTCACCAACACCTTGTACAACGAATAATGTCAGAACATAGAAACAGGAGCAGGAGAAGACTCACAGACACGAGACAATCTGCAGATGCTGGAAATCCAAAGCAACACACACAAAATGCTGGAGGAACTCAGCAGGTCAGGCAGCATCTGTGGAAAAGAGTAAACAGTCGAAGTTTCAGGCTGAGACCCTTCATCAGGATTGAAAAGAAAGAAGCGAAGTCCGATTCAAAAGGTGGGGGGAGTGGAGGAAGAAGTACAAGGTGGCGGGTGATAGGTGAAACCGGGAGAGGGGGAGGAGGTGAAGTAAAGAACTGGGAAGTTTGATGAAAGAGATAAGGGTTGGAGAAGGGGGAATCTGGTAGAGGGTAGAAGACCATGGGAGAAAGGGAAGGGGTAGGAGCAGCTGGGGCAGTGATGGGCAGGTAAGGAGATAAGGTGAAAGAGGGAAAAGGGAATGGGGAATAGTGAAGTGGGGTGGGGGTGATTACCAGAAGCTTGAGAAATCGATGTTCATGCCATCTGGTTGGATGCTGCCCAGACAGATGTTGCTCCTCCAACCTGAGTGTGGCGAAGCAGTCTGCTAATTTTCATTGGGTCTCTCTGATATACAGGAGGCCACACCAGGAGCACTGGATACAGTAGATGGCCCCAACAGACCCAGAGGTGAAGTGTCAGCTCAGCTGGAAGGATTGTTTGGGGCCCTGAATGGTAGTGAGGGTGGAGGTGTGGGAGAAGTTGTGACACTTGTTCCGCTTGCAAGGATAAGTGCCAAGAAGAGTCAGTGGGGAGTGACGAGTGGACAGGGAGTTGTGTCGGGAGCGATCCCTGTGGAAAGTGGGGGCGGGGTGTGTGGGGGAGGGAATGATTTGCTTGGTGGTGGGATCACGTTGGAACTGGCAGAAGTTATGTAGAAATATGTGCTGTATACGAAAGCAGGTGGGGTGGTAGGTGAGGGAAAAGGAACTCTATCCCTGGTATGGCGGCGGGAGGATGGGGTGAGGGCAGATGTGTGCAAAATGGAAGAGATGCGGGTGAGGGCAGCATTGATGGAGGAGGAAGGGAAACCCTTTTTTTTTGCAGGAGGAAGACATCTCAGTAGTTCCGGAATGAAGGGTGATGGCATTTTTACAAGTGACAGGGTGGGATGAGGTATAGTCCAGGTGGGTTTATAAAAGATATCAGTAGATAGATTGAAAAAGGGGAGGGAGGTGTCAGAAATGGACCAGGTAAATTTGAGGGCAGGATGGAAGTTAGAAGCACAGTTGATGAAGTTGATGTGCTCGGCCTGGGTGCAGGAATGAGCACCAATGCAGTCATCGATGTAGCGTCGGAAGAGTTGGGGAGCAATACCGGTGTACACTTTGAACAGGAATGTTAAATGTAGCCGACAAAAAAGGAGGCACAGCTGGCACCCATGTGAGTGCCCATGGCTACACCTTTGGTTTGAAGGTAGTGGGAGGAACTGAAGGAGAAATTATTGAGGATGAGGACCAGTTCCACCAGACGGAGGAGAGTGGTGGTAGAGGGGAACTGGTTGACTCTGTTGTTCAGAAGGAACTATGAAGCTTTAATGCCCACCTGATGAAGAATGGAAGTATATTGGTTTGGACATCCATAGTGAACATGAGACAATCGGGACCAAGGAGCTAAAAGACATTGAAAAGATCGAGAGCGCGTGAAGTGTGACAGATAGGTAGGAAGGGACTGAACAAGGGGGAATAAAACAAACGAGGTATGCAGATACAAGTTCAGTGGGAGGAGGCCGTGGATAGACATGTCAGAATGGGAATGGGATGTGGATGTAGATGTTCAGCAAAGCGGTCTCCCAGTCTGCGTCGGGTCTCACCAATATATAAAATGCCACATCGCGCTGACACACGCTCTGTCCGCCAGAGAAAGCAGGATCTCCCAGTGACCACACATTTTAATTCCACATCCCATTCCCATTCTGACATGTCTATACACGGCCTCCTCTACTGTAAAGATGAAGCCACACTCAGGTTGGAGGAACAACACCTTATATTCCGTCTGAGTAGCCTCCAACCTGATGGCATGAACATCGACTTCTCTAACTTCCGCTGAGGCCCCACCTCCCCCTCGTACCCCATCTGTTACTCATTTTTATGCACACATTCTTTCTCTCACTCTCCTTTTTCTCCCTCTGTCCCTCTGAATATACCTCTTGCCCATCCTCTGGGTCACACCCCCCCTCCTTGTCTTTCTTCCCGGACCTCCTGTCCCATGATCCTCTCGTATCCCCTTTTGCCTATCACCTGTCCAGCTCTCGGCTCTATCCCTCCTCCTCCTGTCTTCTCCTCTCATTTTGCATCTCCCCCTCCCCCTCCAGCTTTCAAATCCCTTGCTCACTCTTCCTTCGGTTAGTCCTGACGAAGGGTCTCGGCCTGAAACGTCGACTGCACCTCTTCCTATAGATGCTGCTTGGCCTGCTGCGTTCACCAGCAACTTTGATGTATGTTGCTTGAATTTCCAGCATCTGTAGAATTCCTGTTGTAAGTATCGTGTATTTGTCTTCACTGTGAAAGACACCATCAGTATGCCAGAAACTCGAGTGTCAGGGGCAGCAGTGAGTGTAGTTGCTATTGCTAAGGAGAAGGTGTTTGGGTAGCTGAAAGGTCTGAAAGTAGATAAGTCAGTTGGATGAGATGGACTACACCCCAGGGTCCTGAAAGAGGTGCCTGAAGTGATTGTGGAGGAATTAGTAGTGATCTTTCAAATCACTAGATTCTGGGATGGTTTTGGAGGAATGGAAAATTGTAATTGTCACTCCACTCTTTATGAAGGGTGGGAGGCAAACAACAGGAAATTATAGGAAACAAAAAACACACAGATTGTGAACAAAGGACTGTTCAGTTCACTCTTGCAGGTATCACGTGTTGAAAGCCACAGATGCAAATTCACCCACCGACAGAACTGAGAGGAGTTCCTGGAATAGGGTGGTGAGTTGATACAGGGAGTGAGACAGAAAGGGGGGGAGGGGAGTGAGAGAGGGTCAGAGAGATGCCATGTAGTTTGTGAGGCTGAATATTCAGTTTCTCTGCAAAACTTTCCAAATTACTCACTCTTGCTTCTGTGGCCATTACAGTTCGATTAGGAACATCCCTCTGGCTAATTCTGCCCTGTTCTGTTCTCCTGTTTGCCACTGGATGCAAACAGACTGAGAACAGAAGGGTTTTCACATCATAGACACAGGTCACATTTGGTGAAAGTTGAGGAGATTTGGTTTGTCACCTGTAACACTCAAACTTCCATAAATGTACCATGGAGAGCATTCTGACTCCCCATCTGGTATTGGGGTGGAAAGGGGCCACTGTACAAGATCAAGCTATGTTGCAGAAACTGATAAAATTAGTCAGCTCCATCATGGGTTCTCGTCCCCGTAGTCTCCAAGACATCTTCATGGAGCTGTGCCTTAGGAAGGCAGCGCCCATCATTGTGGATCCTCACCGCCCAGGACGTGTCCTCTTCTCATTGTTACTGTTGGGAAGAGATACAGAAGCCTGAAGACACTCACTCAGTGATTCAGGAACACCTGCTTCCCCAAAATGATATGATTCCTAAATGGACATTGAACCCATGAACAGTAACTCACTACTTTTTAATCTCTGTATTTTTTGCATTACTGATTTTAACTTAATCATTTAATGGACATCTATATAATTACTGTCAGTTTCTTTCCCTCCCTTATATCTATTTATCCTGTATTTCATTGTACTTCTGCCCTAAAGTCAACCCATTTCACAACATCTGCCGGTGATATTAAACCTGATTCTGAAGTTCACAGTTTGAAACAGGAAGCATTGACACAATGTGAGGTGTTGGGGGGAATGGGGAGAGCGAGAAAGTGATAGACAGAGGTGAGAGAGGAAGGGAGAGAGAGTCACAGAGTCACATAACACAGAAACAGGCCCTTTGGCCCACTGGGTACGTGGTGACCATCAAACACCATTGACACTGGTCCTACACTAATCCCACAATATTGGCTCCACATTCGTTGAAACTCTTCCGGGTCGTATCCAGAATGGGGTCTGTGGGCAGATCAGTTCTGAAACCCAACTCCAGGAAGTTGGCACTCCTCCACCGGACTCCATGACGATACAGGACCGTAGAGCGGTGTGAGTGACCTTGGGGAGACCTCTCAGGGAGATAGGGTTCTGTGTCCATGCTGGGGCCCTCTGAAGAGATTGGGATCGTCAGTGTGACCCTCCCCAAAAATAACCGAGCCCCACTGAGCCTGACCCTACCGTTTAACCAGCCTGGGTTCCATCCAGAGCAGCGATACTGTGGAACAACCGTCTCAGGAATCTTCCATCCTCTGGAACTGAAACAACAATCAGAGAGTCAGTCCCTGATCTGAGGGAGTTTATTCACTCAGAGAGACATGGGAAATTGCACTCACCCTGTCTGTACCCTGTCTCTGGTCAATAATCACCAATCCTAGGAATTCCCTCTCTGTTCTACCTCCCCCTTGTCTCTACCCTGAGAAAGTGGGATCTCCCTTCTCCCTGTATTTACTCCCCATCTCAGTGTAGTCACTGATGATCCCGGTCTCCCTGCATTTCCCATTCACACAGCCCTTGTTCCCCTGTTTACATTCCCCTTCTGTGTCCAGTTTCTCAGTGATTATCTCCTCACTTTACCTGTTAAATCTGTACCATCTCACTTCAAGATATTAATTCTGATTCTGAAGTTCACAGGTTGAATGTGAGGTGTTGGGGGAATGGGGAGAGTGAGAAAGTGATAGACAGAGGTGAGAGAGGAAGGGAGAGAGGGTCACAGAGTCACACGACACAGAAACAGGCCCTTTGGCCCACTGGGTACGTGCTGACCATCAAACACCATTGACACTGGTCCCACGTGAATCCCACGATATTGTCTCCACATTCCCCCGGAGGCAGTTTTCTGTGCCCAGTTGATCTACTGATCAGCGTATGGAATGAAACTAGAACTCCCTGCTCTTGAGTTAGCTTCTGAGGCCCCTCCATCTCATTATGCAAGAAGACAACACAACAGGAGCAGAAGATGTCCTGGCCCCTCAAGATTGATTTGTCCCAGTCCCACACTAGTAAACAAGAACAGAGAAGCCTGTTAAAAGTGGTGGATACAGCCCAGTCCAGCACAGGAAAAGCTCTCCCCACCACTGAGCACATCTACAAGGAGTGTTGACACAAGAAAGCAGCATCCATCATCAGTGACCCCCACCATCCAGACCATGCTCTCTTCTCACTGCTTCCATTGGGCAGGAGGTACAGGAGCCTTGGGTCTCACACCACCAGGTTCAGGAACTATTATTACACTTCAACCATCAGGCTGCTGGTCCAGTGAGGATAACTTCACTCACCTCAATCCTAATCTGATTTCGCCCACACCTCCGCCAGTAAGGGCCTTACCTTTGTCCCCCTTCACCCACACCTCAGATCTTTACCATCCCCTCCGACCTTCAACTGTTGGAGCCAGACGCTCTGTCCTCAGTAAGGGTCTCAGCTTTGTCCCCCTTCGCCCACACCTCAGCGAGTTCCGTGTTCGCCATGATGCGGAACTCTTCTTCCACCGGCTCCCTCTCCGAGCCTACTTCTTCAGCAAGGACTCTTCCACCCCCACCGATGACCCCTTCTCCCATCTTCAACCCTCCCCTTCTTCATGGATACCCGGCTCTGGTCTTCTGCCTGCTCTGGATCTCTTTATCGCTAACTGCCGACGGGACATCAACCGTCTCGACTTCACCGCACCTTATTCCCATTCCAACCTCACTCCTTCGGAACACTGTGCTCTCCACTCCCTCCGCACTAGTCCTAACCTTACTATTAAACCCGCCGATAAGGGGGGTGCTGTTATAGTCTGGCATACTGACCTCTACCTTGCCGAGGCACAGCGACAACTCATGGATACCTCCTCTTATTTACCCCTCGATCATGACCCCACTAAGGAGCACCAGGCCATTGTCTCCCACACCATCACCGACTTTATCCGCTCAGGGGATCTCCCATTCACTGCTACCAACCTTATAGTTCCCACACCTTGCACTTCCCGTTTCTACCTCCTACCCAAGATCCACAAACCTGCCTGTCCTGGCAGATCTATTGTCTCAGCTTGCTCCTGCCCCACCGAACTCGTTTCTGCATACCTTGACACGGTTTTATCCCCCCTTGTTCAATCCCTTCCTACCTATGTTCGTGACACTTCTCACGCTCTTAAACTTTTCGATGATTTTAAGTTCCCTGGCCCCCACCGCTTTATTATCACCATGGATGTCCAGTCCCGATATATTTCCACCCCCCATCAGGAAGGTCTCAAAGCTCTCCGCTTCTTTTTGGATTCCAGAACTAATCAGTTCCCCTTTACCACCACTCTGCTCCGTCTAGCGGAATTAGTCCTTACTCTTAATAATTTCTCCTTTGGCTCCTCCCACTTCCTCCAAACTAAAGGTGTAGCTATGGGCACCCGTATGGGTCCTAGCTATGCCTGCCTTTTTGTTGGCTTTGTGGAACAATCTATGTTCCGTGCCTATTCTGGTATCTGTCCCCCACTTTTCCTTCGCTAGGTCGATGACTGCATTGGTGCTGCTTCCTGCACACATGCTGAGCTCGTTGACTTTATTAACTTTGCTTGCAACTTTCACCCTGCCCTCAAGTTTACCTGGTCCATTTCCGACACCTCCCTCCCCTTTCGAGATCTTTCTGTCTCTGTCTCTGGAGACAGCTTATCCACTGATGTCTACTATAAGCCTACTGACTCTCACAGCTATCTGGACTATTCCTCTTCTCACCCTGTCTCTTGCAAAAATGCCATCCGTTTCTTGCAATTCCTCCGTCTCCGCCGCATCTGCTCTCAGGATGAGGCTTTTCATTCCAGGACGAGGGAGATGTCCTCCTTTTTTAAAGAAAGGGTCTTCCCTTCCTTCACTATCAACTCTGCTCTCAAACGCATCTCCCCCATTTCACGCACATCTGCTCTCACTCCATCCTCCCACCACTCCACTAGGGATAGGGTTCCCCTGGTCCTCACCAACCACCCCACCAGCCTCCGGGTCCGGCATATTATTCTCCGTAACTTCTGTCACCTCCAACGGGATCCCACCACTAAGCACATCTTTCCCTCCCCTCCTCTCTCTGCTTTCCGCAGGGATCGCTCCCTACGCGACTCCCTTGTCCATTCGTCCGCCCCATCCCTCCCCACTGATCTCCCTCCTGGCACTTATCCTTGTAAGCGGAACAAGTGCTACACATGCCCTTACACTTCCTCCCTTACCACCTTTCAGGGCCCCAGACAGTCCTTCCAGGTGAGGCGACACTTCACCTGTGAGTCGGCTGGGGTGATATACTGCGTCCGGTGCTCCCGATGTGGCCTTTTATATATTGACAAGACCCAACGCAGACTGGGAGACCGCTTTGCTGAACACCTATGCTCTGTCCGCCAGAGAAAGCAGGATCTCCCAGTGGCCACACGTTTTAATTCCACATCCCATTCCCATTCTGACATGTCTATCCATGGCCTCCTCTAATGTAAAGATGAAGCCACACTGAAGTTGGAGGAACAACACCTTATATTCTGTCTGGGTAGCCTCCAACCTGATGGCATGAACACTGACTTCTCTAACTTCCGCTAAGGCCCCACCTCCCCCTCGTACCCCATCCGTTATTTATTTTTATACACACATTCTTTCTCTCACTCTCCTTTTTCTCCCTCTATCCCTCTGACTATACCCCTTGCCCTCTGACTATACCCCTTGCTCATCCTCTGGGTTCCCCCCTCCCCCTTGTCTTTCTCCCTGGACCTCCTGTCCCTGATCCTCTCATATCCCCTTTGCCAATCACCTGCCCAGCTCTTGGCTCCATCCCTCCCCCTCCTGTCTTCTCCTATCATTTTGGATCTCCCCTCCCCCTCCCACTTTCAAATCTCTTACTAACTCCTCCTTCAGTTAGTCCTGACGAAGGGTCTCGGCCTGAAACGTCGACTGTACCTCTTCCTAGAGATGCTGCCTGGCCTGCTGCGTTCACCAGCAACTTCCATGTGTGTTGCTTGAATTTCCAGCATCTGCAGAATTCCTGTTGTTTCCACAACCTATCGACTCACTTTCAAGGAATCTACATCTCATGTTCTCAGTATTATTTGTTTATCTATCTATCTGTCTTTCTACAATGCCTTGAAAAAGTATTCAGCCCCCAACACCTTGTTCACATAAATGAGTGTTGCAGCCAGGGATTTTGATCAATTTAACTGAGAATTTTTATTTGTGAATCGTATGCTCCTTTTTTTCAGAGCAGAGCCAAAAAAAACCAGGGAAAATTATAAAGCATGGAAAAATAACAATTCTAAAACTGAAACGTCTGCAGATCAAAAGTATTCATCCCCCTTTGCCCTGTAGCTAGTTGAACCATCTCTCACAGCTGGTAATATTGGCAATATTCTTTTAGGATAAGTCTCTATTAGCCTTGCAGGCATGGATATGTTTTTTTTAGCCAAGGCTTCTCCCTTGTCACTTTTCCATAAGTACCCTTTATGTGGAAGGCTTCAGAGATTGTGGAGCCATGAACTTCACCTCCAGTTGCAGCCACTGAGTTCTGCAGCTCACTCAGAGTGACAGGGTGGCTTTCAGTTTAAGGTGCAACAGCTTACCTGTGGTTCATAAAATGAGACATACAACTAAATACTTTATTAATAACACTTTTTCTGTGGAATATTGTGGTGAAAGATCACCATAAATAATGAAGAAGCGAGCAAAGGCAAGGCTGACTCGAGAGTCGAGCTGTGTGAGTGCGAGACAGATTTGGAGAGAGGTCGAGTCACATTTGAGGAGAAATAGTCAGAGTGATGTCTAGGCGTGCTGAGTGGAGTAGAGTCGGAGTGGAGGAGTTTCGGAGCCCGTCCATCTAAACTAAGAGTGAGTTCTGATCAATCTGAGTGTGTGGCCTATTGGAAATGTAGAATACCTGCCGTATCAGTCAGGGATCTGTGTTGGGACCAATTCTTTTTACATTTTATGTCAATGATTTGAATGATGGAGTTGATGACTATGTTGCAAAGTTTGCAGGCGATGTGAAGATAGATGAGGGGCAGGTAGTTTTGAAGATGTGGAAAGGCTGCAAAAGGACTTGAACAGATTAAGAGAATGGGTAAAGGAATGGCAGATGGGATACTGTGTCAGGAACTGAATGGTCACACACTTTGGTAGAAGAAACGAAAGGATTGACTATTTTCTAAATGCAGAGGAAATTCAAAAAACTGAGGTGCAAAGGGACTTGGGAGTCCTTGTGCTGGATTCCATAAAAGGTTAATTTGCAGGTTGAGTCTGTGATGAAGAAGGTAAATACAATGTTAGCTTTCATTTCAAGAGTATTAGAATATAAAAGCAGGGATGTAACATCGAGACTTTATAATGCACTAGTGAGGCCTCCATTGGAGTATTGTGAGCAGTTTTGGGCCCCTTATTTTAGAAAGGATGTGCTGAGACTGGAGAGGGTTCAAAGGAGGTTGAAGAAAATGATTGCAGGGAATTGAATGGCTCATCATGTGAAGAGTGTTTGATGTCTCTGGGACTGTATTATTCAAATGCAGAAGAATGAATGGTGGCCTTATTGAAACCTATTGAATGGTGAAAGGTCTTGATAGAGTGGATATGGAGAGGATGCTCCCTCTGGTGGGAGAGTTTAAGACTATAGGATACAACCTCAGAATAAGGGGCCCCTTTAGAATGGATATGAGGAGGAATTTCTTCAGCCAGAGAGAAGTGAATCTGGAATTCTTTGCCACAGGCAGCTGTGGAGGCCAAATCTTTATGTATATTTAAGGCAGATATTGATAGATTCTTGATTGGTGATGGGATACGGGGAGAAGGCAGGAGACTGAGGCTGGGAGGAAAATTGGATCAGCCATGATGAAATTGCAGAGTAGATTCGATGGGCAAACTGCCTCATTCTGCTCCTGTATCTTATAGTATCGATGTGACAGGGTCCGGGTCACAGTGTGGGTCACGACCCGGAGACTGGATGATTTAAACACTGGGTCAGATGGTTTGAAAAGACAGGGTATTGGGACCGGAGATTGGATGATTTAAACACTGGGCCAGATGGTTTGAAAAGACAGGGTATTAGGTCCGGAGATTGGATGATTTAAACACCGGGTCAGATGGTTTGAAAAGACAGGGTATTGGCACAGGAGATTGGATGATTTAAACACCGGGTCAAACACGAGGAATTCTGCAGATGCTGGAAATTCAAGTAACACACACAGAAGTTGCTGGTGAACGCAGCAGGCCAGGCAGCATCTCTAGGAAGAGGTACACTGAATGCTTCGGGCCGAGACCCTTCGTCAGGACTAACTGAAAGAAGAGCTGGTAAGAGATTTGAAAGTGGGAGGGAGAGGGGGATATCCAAAATGATAGGAGAAGACAGGAGGGGGAGGGATGGAGCCAAGAGCCAAGGGACGTGGAATTAAAATGTGTTGCCACTGGGAGATCCTGCTTTCTCTGGTGGACAGAGCGTAGGTGTTCAGCAAAACGATCTCCCAGCCTGCGTCGGGTCTTGCCAGTATATAGAAGGCCACATCGGGAGCACCGGACGAAGTATATCACCCCAGCCGACTCACAGGTGAAGTGTCACCTCACCCGGAAGGATTGTCTGGGGCCCTGAATTGTGGTAAGGGAGGAAGTGTAAGGGCATGTGTAGCACTTGTTCCGCTTACAAGGATAAGTGCCAGGAGGGAGATCAGTGGGGAAGGATGAGGGGGACGAATGGACAAGGGAGTCGCGTAGGGAGAGATCCCTGCGGAAAGCAGAGAGATGGGGGGAGGGAAAGATGTGCTTAGTGGTGGGATCCCATTGGAGGTGGCAGAAGTTACGGTGAATAATATGTTGGACCCGGAGGCTGGTGGGGTGGTAGGTGAGGACCAGGGGAACCCTATTCCTAGTGGGGTGGCAGGAGGATGGAGTGAGAGCAGACGTGCGTGAAATGGGGGAGATGCGTTTGAGAGCAGAGTTGATTGTGGAGGAAGGGAAGCCCCTTTCTTTAAAAAAGGAGGACATCTCCCTCGAACTGGAATGAAAAGCCTCACCCTGACAGCAGATGCGGCGGAGACGGAGCCTGGCACTTATCCTTGTAAGTGGAACAAGTGCTACACATGCCATTCCAGATGGTTTGAAAAGACAGGGTATTGGGACCGGAGATTGGATGATTTAAACACTGGGTCAGATGGTTTGAAAAGACAGGGTATTGGGACTGGAGATTGGATGATTTAAACACTGGGCCAGATGGTTTGAAAAGACAGGGTATTGGGACTGGAGACTGGATGATATAAACTCCGGGTCAGATGGTTTGAAAAGACAGGGTATTGGGTCTGGAGATTGGATGATTTAAACACTGGGTCAGATGGTTTGAAAAGACAGGGTATTGGGACCGGAGGTGAGGGTCGGGCTGGTTCTGTTCGCTGCTCCACAACATTTGCTCTGCTCTCTGCTGCATTGAGACTGAGGCTGTGGGCCGGTTCTGGGCTTCGTGTCCATGGACGCACTTTCATTCTGAATGCTGTTGCTTGCTTTTATTGTTGGTACAATTTGTGTTTTTTTCCCCTCCCTCTGCCTTGAGTGTTGGTTTGTCTTTTTGTTCTGGGTTCTTGTGGGTTTCTTGTTCTGTGGCTGCCCGTACGGAGACAAACCTGAAGCTGTATAATTTACACATACTTTGATAGTAAATGTACTTCGAACTTTGTTATTGTTGGCTTGACAGGAGCCTCTCTTATAAGTGCCATTCTTCTCCAGTGACTAAGTTCTGAGGGGCGGCCGGACTTGTGCAGTGCAGCTGTGGTTTCACGATGGACTGCCCTGAGCTCCAAGGTATGTTCAGTGCCTTTGGGATGGTCTTGCACCCTTCCCCTGATTTGTGCTTCTCTCTCGTCATTTACCTGACTTGTCTTCAATGCACTTTTGTCTTCATTTTGGTTTGGTCTGTTGAAAATGTACCAGATATTTGGACCTGACAGAGAGATGGAGTATTTATTCTGAAGAATTCATTGAAAACAGATAATCCTCCAATTTTTTACATCAACAGGCATTGGCTCTGGGTAAGCTTCCGTTAAGGTTCCATTTTTGTTTTCTTTTTACCGTACTGAGTGTAGTAAATGGCCATTGTGTGTTCTTCATGCTGGATGTTGCAGTCCTGGGAGACCCAGAGTCTCCTGGGGAACTGCATCTGCATGACGTGCATGTGGCTGCAACTCCTTGAAGCCCGTGTTAGGGATCTGGAGCATCGGCTGGATGACTTTCAGCTTGTACGAGAGAGGGAGGAGGTAATCGATCAGAATTATAGGGATGTAGTCACCCTGAAGTTACAGGAGGGGAGTATCTGGGTGAAAATAAGGAGAAATGAATAGGCCGTTTGCACAGAGCACCCCTGTGGTCATTTCCCTCAATGATAAGTAGACTGATTTGGATACTGTTGTGGGGGATGACCTCCCAGGGGAATGCCACAGAGACCAGGTTACTGGCATTGAGTGTGGATCAGTGCTGCAGGAGGGGAAGGGGGAGAAGAGGGGAGTGGTAGTGATCTGGGGCTCAATAGTCAGGGGAACAGACAGGAGGTTCTGTGGACGTGAATGGGACACCTGAATGGTATGTTGCCATAAGGAGAAAAGATGAACTCTGAAGGATAATTAGTCAATAATGTAAACGAGAACCCAAAATAGGGACAAGCATGGAAAATGACGCTGGAGAGGTAGTAATGAGGAATAAAGAAAGGCAGACAAACTTGGTAAGTATTTTTTGTTGGTCTTGACTGTGACAGACACCATCAGTCTGCCAGAAATTCAGGTGTCGGGGAAGAAGTGAGTGTAGTTGCTGTCACTAAGGAGAAGGTGATTGGGTAGGTGAAAGCTCTGAAAGTCGGTAAGTCACCTGGATCAGATGAACCACCCCTCAGGGTTCTGAAAGGGAGCTGAAATGATTGTGGAGGAATTAGTAGTGATCTTTCAACAATCACTAGATTCTGGACTGGTTTTGGAGGAATGGAAAATTGTAATTGTCACTCCACTCTTTATGAAGGGTGGGAGGCAAACAACAGGAAATTATAGGTAACAAAAAAACACACAGATTGTGAACAAAGGACTGTTCATTTCACCCACGCAGGTATCACGTGTTGAAAGCCACAGATGCAAATTCACCCAGAGACAGAACTGAGAGGAGTTCCTGGAATAAGGTGTTGAGCTGATACAGGGAGAGTGAGACAGAAAGGTGGGGGGTGAGAGAGCGTCAGAGAGATGTCATGTAGTTTGTGAGCTGAATATTCAGTTTCTCTGCAAAACATTACAAATTATTCACTCTTGCTTCTGTGGCCATTACAGTTCCAATAGGAACATCCCTCTGGTTAATTCTGCCCTGTTCTGATCTCCTGTTTGCCACCAGATGCAAACAGACTGAGAACAGAGGGGTTTTCACATCATAGACACTGGTCACATTTGGTGAAAGGTCACAGGTCAAAACACGAGGTATTCATACAATGTGAAGTGTTGGGGTGGGAGAGCAAGAAAGTGAAAGACAGTAGAGGTGAGAGAGGAAGGGAGAGACAGAGACAGTCTCCGTCACACAACAGGCCCTTTGGCCCGTTGAGTACTTGCTGTCCATCAAACACCATGGCCACTGATCCTACAGATCCATCATCAATGACCCCCACCATCCAAACCATGCTGTCTTCTCACTGCTTCCATTGGGCAGGAGGTACAGGAGTTGGGTCTCACACCACCAGGTTCAGGAACTATTGTTACACTTCAACCATCAGGCTGCTGATCCAGTGAGGATAACTTCACTCTCCTCAATACTAACCTGATTCCACAACCTGTGGACTGACTTTCAAGGACTCTACATCTCATGTTCTCGGTGCTATCTATCTATCTATCTGTCTGTCTGTCTGTCTGTCTGTCTGCAGTGCCTTGTAAAATTACTCAGGCCCCCCACACCTTGTTCACCTGAATGAATATTGCAACCAAGGATTTTTGATCAATTTAACTGAAAATATCTATTTGTGAATCATATGCTCTTTTCTTTTTCACAGTGGAGCTTAAAAAAATAACACGGAAGATTGTAAAGCACCAAAACCTAAGAATTCAAAAACTGGAATATCAGCAGTTCAAAAGTATTCATCCCCCCCCCCGCCCCCTTTGCTCTGTACTGAAGAGGTGAGGCTGGCTTGAGGGTCGAGGCGTGCAGGTGTGAGATGGATTCAGAGACAGTTTGAATCATCTTCAAAGAGAAGCAGTTGGAGTGAGGTCAAGGCGAAGTCAGGGTGTGCGAAGCAGAGTAAAGGTGGAGGGGAAGGCCCAGCCTAAATACATCCCAAAGGAGAAGTGTTTTAACTGGAGATTGAAGCTGACAAGGGAATCATGGATCTCTATTCCCATATCTCATTGACCTACCTCACCCCTCAGTGCCCTACTCCTCACTGTGCAAGACCTACCCTGGTTTGTCCTACCAAAGTGCAATACTTCACACTTGTCTGCATTAAAATCCATCTGTCAATTTTCAACCCATTTCTCCAGTTGGTCCAGATCTCGCTTCAAGCTTTGATAGCTTTCCTCGCTGTCCATATGCCCTGAATCTTGAGACCATTCTCAAATTTGCTGATGTGGTTTACTACATATCATCCAGGTCGTTGATGTAGATGACAAACAACAACAGACCTAGCACTGATCCCTGTGGCACACCATTAGTCACAATCTCCAGTCAGACTCAGGCAACTATCTACTGCCGCTCTTCGACATTTCCTGCAAAGCCAGTGTCTATACCAATTTCCTACCTCATCCTAAAAGACAAGCAACTGAAATCCTTGACCAGCCTCCCATGCAGGACCTGATCAAAGGCCATGCTAAAGTCCATGTGTCCAATATCCACTGCCTTGCCCTTATCAACTTCCCTGGTAACTTCCTCAAAAAGTTCTGTAAAATTGTGTAGACTTGACCTGCCACGCATCAAGCCATGATGACTATCCCTAATCAGTCCCTGTCTGTCCAAATACTTGCATATCTGGTTCCTTAGAATACTTTCCAATAATTTACCAACTACTGATGTCAGGCTCACCGGCTTATAATTTACTGATTTATTTTTAGAGTCTTTTGTAGCGAATGGAACAACATTTGCTCTCCTCCAATCCTCTGACACCTCACCTGTTGCTAAGTATGTTTTAAATGTCTCTGCTGGGGCCCCCTTCTTCTTCTTACCCAGCACCTGAATATTTCTCAAAAACAACGGTTCCCTAAACCTAACAATGCATACAAAATGCTGGAGGAACTCAGCAGGCCAGGCAGCATCTATAGAAAAAAAAACAGTCGATGTTTTGCAGGACTAGAGGAAAAAAAAACGTACAGTAGATTTTGTAGGTGGGGGAGGGTTTCGGCCTAAAATGGCGACTGTACTTTTTTCCATAGATGTTGCCTGGCTTGTTGAGTTCCTCCAGCGTTTTGTGTGTGTGGCTGGGATTTCCAGCATCTGCAGATTTTCTCTTGTTTCCTAAACCTGTTATATTTGCCTTTTATTCTGACAGGAACGTGCATACATTGTATTCTCAAAATTCCACCTTCGAAGGCCTCCCACTTACAAAACATACATTTGCTAGAAAACAACCTGTCCCAATCCACACTTGCCAGATCCTTTCTAATACCATCAAAATTTCTCCAATTTAGAATCTCAACCCAAGGACCAGACCTCTCCTCTCCTGCTCCATAATTATCTTATAACTAATGGCATTGTGATCAGTAGATGCAAAGTGTTTCCCTACACAAACTTCTGTCACCTGCCCTGTCTCATTCCCCAAGATCAGATGGTGTGCACTCTCTCTCACTCACTCCGTGTATTGAAGAAGAAAACTTTCCTGAACACAACTGACAAACTCTATCCCATCCGGTCCTTTCAGAGTATTTGAGTACCAGGTCAATACGTGGAAAGTTAAAATCACGTATTATCACAACCTTATGTTTCTTGTAACTGTGTTCTCTACAAATTTACCCCTGTAAATCCAGTTGACTATTGAGTGGTTTGTAATCTGATACCATTAAGTGGTCACCCATTTCTTATCCCTCAGTTCCACCCATACAGCTTCAGTAGTCGAGCTTTCCAGCCTGTCCTGTTGGAACACTGCTGTGACATTTTCCCTGACTAGTAATGCCACCCCTCCCCCTTTAATCCCCCCTGCTCTGTCACGTCTGAAACGATGGATCCCCAGAACATTGAGCAGTCAGTCCTGATCCTCCTACAACCAAGTCTCACTAATGGCTGCAGTGTCATAATTCCACGTGCTGATCCATGCCCTGAGCTCATCTGCCTCTCCTATAATACTGATTGTACTGAAATATAAACAACCCAGAACATTAGTCTCACCATGCTCAACCTTTCGATTCCACACATCTACAGAAGTTTATCAAAAATGTAAGTGACATGCTAAAGTTTGTAAACTTCCAAGACAGTAGAGGTGCTGCCTTGCTTTCTCCATAATGGAAATTATGTGCTTTTACTATTAAGTTAGTTCAGTTAAAGGTGGGAGAAGATGGCAGCGCGCCGCGCATGCACAGCCCTCTGGTGAAAAGTGATATCGTATCTGTTAAATAGGGGCCGTGGACAATTCTGATTTGATGGAGAATGGACGTGAAAGCACAGAGGAACATCTGGAGAAATTTCTGAAACGCCCATCCTCTGCTGTCGTTACTGCGCGGTCAGGAATCTTCCGGAGGGTAGGCCTCAAAATCCCTGGCCTTGCCTGCTTTTGGCGACCGAGAAGGAGGTCAAATCATTCAGACAGAGATAGCGCTCAGTACTCAGTGTCGGAGAGCTGATCAGAGCTCAAAGTTTTCGGATGACTCAGTTGGATTGTGGTCGGCATTGCAGGGAGTTTTTTTCTTCCTTCTCCCGTCTGCGTGAGATGTGGGACATTTGAGAAACTTTGAACTTTACTGTGCTCACAGACTTCTTCACCAAGTTATGGTATTGTTACACTGTTTGTAACTATATGTTATAATTATGTGGTTTTGTCAGTTTTTTTAGTCTTGGTTTGTCCTGTGTTTTGTGATACCACACCGGAGGAAATAATGTATCATTTCTTAATGCATGCATTACTAAATGACAATAAAAGAGGACTACATTTCATCATAATCATAAATTACTATCAAGTTATTGAAAGTTACTGTCAAATGAGCTGCTTGGGGAGTACAAGAAATGCAAGAAAATACTGAACAGAGAAATCATGAGAGCTAAAAGAGGACATGAGTTTGCTCTGTCAGACAAGGTAAAAGCGCATGCCAATGGCTTCTACAGGTATATTAAGAGCAGAAGGATAGCAAGGGACAAAATTGGTCTTCTTGAAGATCACCGTGGTCTTTTATGAATGGAGCCAGATACAGACTCTATAGAACTGAGGCAAAGGAGTAGTGAGGTCATGGACCATATCCAGTTTACAGAAGAGGAGGTGTTTGATGTTTTGAGGTGAATTAGGATGGATAGATCCCCAGGGACCTGACAAGATGTCCCCTCAGTTTTTGTGTGAGGCGAGTGCAGACGCTGCAGGGGCCCAGTTAGAAATATTTCAAAAATCCTCAGCCAAGGGTGAGATGTCAGAGGACTGAAGGATGGCTAATGTTGTTCTGTTTGTTCAAGAAAGACTCTAGGAATGGGCCAGGAAATTACAGGCTGGTGAACCTGACATCAGTAGTGGGTGAATTATTAGGTTTTACAAAGGACCGGATACATAAGTACTTGGATAAAGATGGCTGATTAGAGATAGGCAACAAGGCTTTGTGCATGGCAGGTCATGTCCAAACTTAGAGTTTTTGGGTAAATTACCAAGAGATTGATGAAGGAAAGGTGGTGGATGTTGTTTACATGGAATTTAACTAGTCTTTCGGCAAATTCCCACATGGTTAGAAGGTTAATTTGCTTGGGATTCAGGATGAAGTACTTCATTGGATTCAACATTGGTTCAGTTCAGTGGGAGAGGCCAGAGAGTAGTAGAAGCTGATTGTCTCTCTAACTAGAGGTCTGTGACTTGTGGTGTCCACAGCGATCAGTGCTGGGCCCATTGTTTGTCATCTATAACAACAATCTGCATGATAATATGGTAAACTGGATCGGCTGCTGCTGACTTTAAGATTGTGGGTGCAATGGACAGCGAGGAAGGCTGTCAATGTTTGCAGTGGGATCTGGACCACCTGAGAAAAGGGACTGAGAAAGGGCAGATAGAATTTATTGCAGATGAGGGTGAGATGTTGAATTTGGGAGGACAAACCAGGATAAGACTCACATTGTGAATGTCAGGGCTCTGAGGTGTACGGTAGAACTATGGGACCTGGAAATACAGATCCATATTTGCTTGAAAGCAGCGTCAGAGGTAGATACGGTTGTAAAGAGAGTTTTAGGTACGTTGGCTTTCATAAATCGGAGTATTGAGTACAGGAGTTGGGATGTTATGTTGAAGTTGTAAAAGATGTTAGTGAAGCTGATTTCAAAGTAATGTGTCAGTTCTGGTCACCTACCGACAGGAAAGATATCAATAAACTTGAAAGAATGCAGAGAAAATTTACAAGGATGTTGCCGGGACGTAAGGACCTGAGTTACAGGGACAGTTTGAATCCTTTAGGAATTTATTCACTGGCGTGTTTAATGGGAACTATGGAATATTTAAGAGGAATCTGAGGGGGAACTTCACTCAGAGGATGGTGTGAGTGGAACGAGCTGCCAACGGAAGTGGTAGATGCAAATTCAATTGTAACATTTAGTAAAAGTTTGGACAGGTGGATGAGATGAGAGAGGTCTGGAGGGCTATGGTCTGGGTGCAGGGAGATGGGAACGAGGGAGAAGAGCAGGCTGGCATGGACTGGATGGGCTGAATTTCCTGTTTCTATGCTGTAGTGCTCCATGACTCTATGACCAACATCCCGCCCCCATACAATAAATGTCAATGTGCCATTTGCCTTCCTAACTACTGCTGCCCCTTCCTGCAGTCTGAGATAAACACCCCACGGTGGACCAGTGTGACTACATACTTGCATCGGTGTATAAACATCTTTGTATCTTTCATAAAATTCTCTCTAAATTCCTTCTCCATTACAGACCCTGTACATACTCCCTGCTACTGATCCATTGCCAACCTGACCGGGGGGTTTATCCTGTGTCCACTCCCCCTCTAATGCCTGCTGTCCATTACAGATGATCTACACCTCCCACTCCACAACACTGACCCATTATAAACCTGGCTACAGTAATCCTGTGACTATTTCCTCTCCAGCACCCGTGTCCATTCCTGTCCCTCTGCTCAATACTGACCCATCACTGAAGCTGTGGTTGTTAGAGGAAGCTCACTGACTGGGAACAATAGGCTCTTCATTGCAGAGACTCAGGATAGATGTTGTTCTTTGTTTGCTTTGCATACTTTTTCAAAACATATATCAACTGTTCCGCAGCCCAGCTCTGGCGTCATTGCTTCGAGAAGCCGGTGTGGAAAGTAGTCGTTGACCTGTCGCTGAGTCTGACACCACTCACAGCAGAGAGTGAGGAGGTTGTAGGTGGTCCCATCTCCCTCCAGTTCACACAGCAACACCTCATCGGGAGTCACATGTGAGTAGACATCCCCAAAACTGATCGAATCTGGAAATATGTCGTGTGTGTGTGTGTGTGTGTGTGTGTTGCAGAGAGAGAGGGAGAAAGAGAGAGAGAGAGAGAGTGTAAATATGAAGGTAGGTGTCTCATCCATCTGTGACATTTCAGAAAAGGATTTCTCACCTTTGTCTGGGGTCTCAGTCACCGAGATCTCACTGTATGTGGGATCCCAGTGAGGGAGAGAGGGCGATCTCGCCTCCTTCTGTGGGGACTCTGGGGTATCTTGTCTCTGTGGGTTCTCACTGAGGGAGGTTTCATCTCTGTCTTTGGGGTTTCAGTAAGGGAGAGAGTGAGGTCACACTGCTGTCACTGGGGTCTCACTGAGGGAGATCCCACCTCTGTCCGTGGGGTTTCAGTGAGAGAGTGATGTACCTATCCCACTATAGACGGATATCCCTTTTGATCCTCAGTTCCCATTCCCATTTACACCTTGTCCTCAGCCCCAGTGTGTCATTTCTCACTGAGTTAATTCCAGTCTTTCATTTCCAGAATGTCACCGGCTGAACTGAGGGTTGTGCTGCTGATCCTGGGTTTTCTGGGTGAGTAATGTCTTGTCGGGACAAACTGCGTGCTGTGTACAGTAAGAGGAAGTAGATGTTATTTATTGTTTCTGTAGATGAGCAGAGACAGCCTGTATTTAATGGGGGGAAAGTACTGAAGGGACCTGGGGAACATTATGAATCCAATTTGACACCGGGACACACGGTATTAGAGCTGGTGATTGGAAACGTCCAGATACCCGGTTTGGTAAAACAACAGTAGGGAGTGGAGGGAGATGGGGAGGCAGAGAGGTTTCAGCAGAGAATTTCAGGCTTGAAGACTGAGGAGAAGGCACGGCTGGAAATGCAGTGATGACACTCCGAGAGGCTGGGACTGGAGGGAGTGTTAAGAGGCTGGAGGAGATTACACTGGGAGGAAGAGGTGAGGCTATGTTGGGATGTGAAAGCAAAGTTGGGTTGTATGTTACTTAACCAGATTAGTGATCACAGGGATGGTGGGTGAAGGGGTTTGGGACAATTTCAGGCAGAGCCAGCAGACTGTGTGGAGAGCAGAGGGCAGGAGTGGGAGGTGACTGAAGGTGTGAATGAGAGACGGACTGGGTCAGGGGTGGAGCTGGGTGACGTTACAGAGGTGAGCATCACGGTGGGGCAGAGGTGTCTTTTAAATGTCATTATCGTACCTGTCTCAATGACTTCCAGTGGCAGCTCGTTCTGCATACGTACCACCCTCTGTGGGTTTCCTCTGGGTGATCCGGTTTCCTCCCACAGTCCAAAGGTTAGATTCAACTTTATTGTCATTGTGCCGAGTACAGATACAAAGTCAATGAAATGCAATGAGCATCTAACCAGAAGTGCAAAAGAATAGTGTTACAGTATTTACAAAATAACTGCGAGTTAGAAGTAAGTGTTACAGCACACAAATATGAAAGTACTGAGACTGTACAATACGGGTGCAATATTGCTTAGCGCTGTGATGAGAGGTTCAGCAGGGTCACAGCCTCAGGGAAGAAGCTCTTCCTGTGCCTGCTGGTGCGGGAGCGGAGGCTCCTGTAGCGCCTACCGGATGGGAGGAGAGTAAAAAGTCCACGGTTAGGGTGAGATGCATCCTTGATAATACTTGATGTACCAGTTAGTAAGTCTTTCTTTCTTTTTAAATCTTTTTATTGAGTAAGTATACAAAAAAGGTAAGCCATATAAACATTAATACAATGTTAAAGTATAATAAAATTCCAAAAGATAACAATACCAAAAAGAAAATACTACAAACAATGTAATTTAAGCATAAGAAACCAAGATAACATAATAGTATACTAGATTTTATATATATCAATGGAAAAAAAAGAAAAAAAAACCCCCCAAAAAAAAACCCACCGTGCAACTAACTAAAAGCAAAGCAAAGCAATGGGCTAACTTGAAACCAAACAGAGTTAAACTTAAAATCACGTCCTCAATCCCGACCTCCATTAAAACAGTGAAAAAAAAACAAGAAGGGTAAATATTACATTAAATGAAAATATCGAATAAAAGGTCCCCAAATCTGTTCAAATTTAAATGAAGAATCATAAAGGTTACTTCTAATTTTCTCCAGATTCAAACATAAAATCGTCTGAGAAAACCAAAAAAAGGTAGTTGGAGCATTAAGCTCTTTCCAATGTTGTAAAATACATCTTTTCGCCATTAAAGTAAGAAATGCAATCATTCTACGGGCTGAAGGGGAAAGATTACTAGAAATTTTAGGTAGTCCAAAGATAGCAGTAATAGGGTGAGGAGAGATATCTATATTTAATACCTTAGAAATAATATTGAAAATATCTCTCCAAAAAGTTTCCAAAGTAGGGCAAGACCAAAACATATGAGTTAAAGAGGCTATCTGCCCCGAACATCTATCACAGAAAGGATTAATATGCGAGTAAAAACGCGCTAACTTATCTTTGGCCATATGTGCTCTATGAACCACTTTAAATTGAATTAGGGAATGTTTAGCACAAATAGAGGAAGTATTAACTAATTGTAAAATCTGCCCCCAATCATCCACAGAAATGGTAAGCCCCAATTCCTGTTCCCAATCTACCCTAATCTTATCAAATGGAGCTTTCCTAAGTTTCATAATAATATTATAAATCATAGCCGATGCACCTTTCTGACATGGATTAAGGTTAATTATCGAATCTAAAATATATATAGGAGGAAGCATTGGAAAGGAAGAAAGTATAGTACTTAGGAAATTTCTAACTTGTAAATATCTAAAAAAATGTATTCTTGATAAGTTATATTTATTAGATAATTGTTCAAAAGACATAAGGGAACCATCTAAAAATAAATCCAAAAACCGTAAAATACCCTTAGTCTTCCAAGTTTGAAAAGCGCGATCCGTAAAAGAGGGAGGAAAAAATATGTTGCCTAAAATAGGAATCGCTAACCCGAATTGATTAAGATCAAAAAATTTTCTGAATTGAAACCAAATGCGCAAAGCATATTTAACTATCGGGTTAGAGACCTGCTTAAGGCGTTTCGAATCAAAAGGAAGAGAGGAACCTAAAATAGAACCAAGTGTATAACCCTGAACAGATTGTAATTCCAATGCTACCCATTTAGGAATAGATAGTATGTCCCGGTCAAGTAACCAAAATTTCATATGTCGAATATTAATAGCCCAATAATAAAATCTAAAGTTAGGTAATGCTAAACCTCCATCTCTCTTAGCTTTCTGTAAATGTATTTTACCCAGTCTCGGATTCTTATTCTGCCAAATAAATGAAGAAATTTTAGAGTCAACTTTATCAAAAAAAGATTTAGGAACGAAAATTGGTAATGCCTGAAACACATATAAAAATTTTGGCAAAAAAAACATCTTAACTGCATTAATACGACCAATCAAAGTTAAATATAAGGGAAACCATTTAGATGAAAGTTGAGTAATATGGTCTATTAATGGTAAAAAGTTAGTCTTAAATAAATCTTTATGTTTACAAGTAATTTTAATCCCAAGATATGAAAAGTAATTATTAATCAATTTAAATGGAAATTTATAATATAAGGGAAGATGTTTATTAATCGGAAAAAGTTCACTCTTACTAAGATTTAATTTATAACCTGAGAAAAGACCAAATTGTGCTAATAACTCTAAAACAGCAGGAATGGATCTCTCAGGATTAGAAATATATAAAAGTAAATCATCAGCATAGAGTGATAATTTATGGGACTTTAATCCCCGAGTTATCCCAGTAATATTTGAAGATTCTCGAATAGCAATTGCAAGAGGTTCTAATGCAATATCAAATAATAGGGGACTAAGAGGACAGCCTTGTCGAGTACCACGAAAGAGAGGAAAAAAAGGTGAGTTTAAGGAGTTAGTACGAACCGAGGCTACAGGGGAGTGATATAACAGTTTAATCCAGGATATAAATTTCAAGCTAAAATTAAACATTTCAAGCACCTTAAATAAATAAGGCCATTCTACTCTATCAAAAGCTTTCTCGGCATCTAAAGAAATAACACACTCAGGAACATTTTGTGAGGGAGTATAAACGATATTTAACAATGTACGAATATTATAAAAAGAGTAACGACCTTTAATAAAACCCGTTTGGTCTTCCGAAATAATAGAAGGAAGTACTTTTTCTAGTCTATTTGCTAATAACTTAGAAAAAACTTTAGAATCAACATTTAATAAAGATATTGGTCTATAAGATGCACATTGAGCAGGGTCTTTATCCTTCTTTAGTATTAAAGAAATTGATGCTCTATTAAAAGATTCCGGAAGTTTACCAAGTTTCAAAGAAGCCTCAAAAACCTTATAGAGCCAAGGAATCAATAAAGAAGCAAAACATTTATAAAATTCAACGGTAAACCCATCAGGGCCAGGAGCTTTCCCCAGATTCATAGAAAAAATAACATTCTTAATCTCATCCATTGTAATGGAAGTATCTAATAAAGAAGACATATCCTGTGAAATCTGAGGGAAGTCTAACTTATCTAAAAAATCATTCATATATTTAGAATCTCGAGGAGACTCTGATTGATATAAAGAAGAATAAAAATCACAAAAGGTTTGATTAATCCCCACATGATCCAATATCAATCGATCATTTTGGTTATAAATCTGATTGATTTGAGATTTAACATAATTAGATTTCAATTGATTAGCCAGCAGCTTGCCAATTTTATCACTGTGAACATAAAAATCACTTCTTGTTTTCTTTAATTGGTTTACAATCGAGGACGAGAGTAGTAAACTGTGTTCCATTTGAAGTTCAGTTCTTTGTTTGTATAGCTCCTCAGAAGGAGCCATAACATATTTCTTATCAATTTCTTTAATCTTGTCCACAATTGCCATCTCCTCCTGCTTCTGTTTCTTCCTCAAAGCAACGGAATACGAAATAATCTGACCCCGAATATAGGCTTTAAAAGTGTCCCAAAGAGTGTTAACCGAAATATCTTCTGTATGGTTAATTGTAAAAAAAAGCTCAATCTGTTCATTCATAAAATTAACAAAGTCCGAGTCCTGAAGCAACAGCGAATTAAAACGCCATTGTCTATTGTTTGGTATATTGGCCATAATTTTAATAGAAAGCTTAAGTGGAGCATGATCCGAAATGGTTATAGAATCATAATCACATTTAATCACTGAAGGAATGAGACGAGAATCAATGAAAAAATAATCAATTCTTGAATAGGAATGATGAACATGTGAAAAGAAGGAAAAATCTTTTTCCTGAGGATGCAGAAAACGCCAAATGTCCGTCGACCCAGAATCAGAAAGGAAAAAATTAATCAAATTTGCAGATTTATTAGGTAAAGTCCGTAAAGGAGCCGAACGGTCCAAAGCTGGAGATAAACAGGTATTAAGATCTCCGCCCCAAATCAATGAAAACTCGTTCAAATTCGGAAACTGATCAAACAATGATTTATAAAATTCCGGACAATCCATATTAGGAGCATAAACATTAACCAAAACTACTTTTTTATTAAATAGTAAACCACTAACCAGTAAAAATCTACCATTCGGATCAGAGATAATATCCTGTTGTATAAAAGTAACTGAGGAGTCTATAAAAATAGAGACGCCTCGAATCTTAGCATTGGAGTTCGAATGAAATTGTTGACCCTTCCAGAATTTGAAAAAACGTAGTCTGTCCCCCCTCCGTACATGGGTCTCTTGTAAAAATAAAATTTGTGCTTTAAGTCTCCGGAACACTTTAAAAACTTTTTTCCTTTTAATAGGATGATTAAGACCATTAGTATTCCAGGAGACAAAATTAATAATAGACTCCATAAATCCTAAAGTCAACCCATAACAAGGAGGATTGACAATAGGCGCGACCCACAAACCCGGAGAGGAAACAGAACATACAAAAGATACCGGGGAAAAGGACGCAACCAATACTTCAATAATGTATATAGCCCAAAGAGAAACAAACTAAAACGTGAAGCCCCTCCCACCACCCCCCACCCCAAGACCCCAAGGCGAAATCTAAAGCAGACCCGCCAGAAAGAAGCAAGCGCTAAAACTACCCCCATGACTTCCGGTATACGCTCCCTAAAAAAAAGGTATAAATATGAAAAGGGTCAGCTAATTGTAAAACAGTAAAAAAATAAGTAAAAAAAAGTTAGCTCAATTAAAATACACACAGAACAGAACAAAAGCCGGAAAGTATATATTAAAAAAAAACCACAATAAACCTCAAACTCATGAATAGACACAGCAACAAAAAAAAATAGGATTATTAACATAAAATGATTATAAAAAGCAAAACAGAATAAAATTTAAAAAAAACTACAAAATTTAAGGCCGCACAGGAAATACGTAAGATGACAAAAGGGAAGTAACCACCCAGAATCCCCTGGGAAAAGAAAGAAATGACGCAGTTAAAAAGAAAGTTTAGCAGCCATATTAAGAAATCGAAAGTAAACTTTTCTGCCCAAATAGGGCACAGAAAAGTTAAAACCAACCAATTCACAGCCTCCGATCAACGGAGAAAATTAAAAAAAGGCAATTAAGATGTTGAAGATGAAAGTTGATCCAGATAACTCTGGGCATCCGATGGAGAATCAAAAAAACGAAGGGCTCCATCTAACATGCGAATCCTTAGACGTGCAGGGTACAGCAGCGCTGGTCTTAAATCCATCTTATAGAATTCCGACATCACGGATCTGTAACGAACCCGTTGGTCCCAGATTGGTTTACTGAAATCTTCCACGAATCGGAACTTAAGATCCGAAAAATCAATGAAACCTTTAGATCGAGCGAATCGAAACAGTCTCTCCTTGTCTTGAAAGTAATGAAAACGTAAGATAACATGCCTCGGTCTATCTGACCTAGACGAGTATGATGGGATTCTGTGAACACGATCCAGTAGCGGTGGTTGGTCAGGAAATACAGTAGGGAATGCATCTTTTAAAAGTTGGGAGAAATATTTCATAGGGTTGTTAGCTTCCACGGCTTCCCTGACGCCAATCATTCGTAAATTCTGCCGTCGCATTCTAGATTCCAAGTCAGAGTTTTTAAAAGTCAAAAAGTCAAGTTTCTTCTTCATTACATTAATTGTTTCTTCGACTTTCCCCATCTCAAGCTCACTTTGTTGCGCGGATTTTTGAAGATCAGATATAGCCGACTGATGTTCCGCAATACATGTTTGCATCTTATCAATTAAATCGGCAATTTTCTGGAACTTAGTTGAGATTTCCGTATGAATCAGGTCTTTAACAAAGCCCATAATTTCTGTACGAATCATCTCCCTAACAGAGGTTGAAATTTCCCTCTGAATTAACTCCGATATCGCTTTCAAAGTCACCGGTGATTCAGTCGGAGGGAGATCCGTAGCTTTCGGTTTAACCGGAGGTTTACCATCCTTGCCGTCTTTCCCGTTCTTAGACATAGCCGATCTCAGTATCATCCAATTGTCAGAGAATTCAGTTTAATTCAAAGTATTGTAAAAATTGATGCCTTAATAGTTAATTAAAGTATAGCTGACCATAGAGAGAAAAAACTCAGAGGTAATGGAGCGAGTCAAGAACGCGACTTCACTCCATGAGCGCTACCGGAAGTCTCACCACCAGTTAGTAAGTCAATTGGTCTTTATAAATTGCCCTGTCAATAGCAACACACACAAAATGCTGGAAGAACTCAGCAGGCCAGGCAGCATCTGTGAAAAAGAGTAAACAGTCAATGTTTCGGGCCAAATCCCTTCATCAGGACTGGAAAGCCAGAGGAGAAGTCCATCTTTTTTTCCCCAGTCCTTTCTTTCCAGTCGTGATGAAGGGTGTCAGCCTGAAACTTCAACTGTTTATTCTTTTCCATCTGTGCTGCCTGACCTGCTGAGTTCATCCAGCAGTTTGTGTGTGTTGCTCTTGAAATCAGTGTCAGTGTGTGCCCTCAGTGACCACTTTATCAGGTGTAGAGTGTAATTGGCTAACTAGATATTTTATTGATCGCAAGTGTGCGGGTGTACCTAATAAAGTGGCCACTGTGTGTATCCCCAATGACGTGGCCTCCACAGTCGTCTGTGGTAATGAATTTCACTGATTCACCACCCTCTGGCTAAAGAAATTCCTGCTTATCTCTGTTCTAAAGGGACGTTGTTTTAGTCTGAGTCTGTGCCATCTGGTCCGAGACTCCTCCACTATCGGACACGTCTCTGCATCCACTCTCTCCAGGCCTTTCAATATTTGATAGGGCATGTGAGGAAACTCATAGATAGGCACATGGATGGGAGAAGAATGGAGGGCTGTGTAGGAGGAGAGGGTTTGATTGATCAGAATCTGGTCTGATATCACTGGTATATGTCATGTAATTTGTTGTTTTGTGGCAGTATACTACAATACAAGATCAGAACTATGTATTACAATAAGAGTTACAGTCGACGTTTCAGGCTGAGACCCTTCGTCAGGACTAACTGAAGGAGGAGTTAGTAAGAGATTTGAAAGTGGGAGGGGGAGATCCAAAATGATAGGAGGAGGGGGAGGGATGGAGCCAAGAGCTGGACAGGTGATTGGCAAAGGGGATATGAGAGGATCATGGGACAGGAAATCTGGGGAGAAAGACAAGCGGGGGAGGGAACCCAGAGGATGGGCAAGGGGTATAGTCAGAGGGACAGAGGGAGAAAAAGGAGAGTGAGAGAGAATGTGTGTATAAAAATAAACAGCGGATGGGGAGCGAGGGGGAGGTGAGGCATTAGTGGAAGTTAGAGAAGTCAATGTTCATGCTGTCAGGTTGGAGGCTACCCAGACGGAATATAAGGTGTTATTCCTCCAGCCTGAGTGTGGCTTCATCTTTACAGTAGAGGAGGCCGTGGATAGACATGTCAGAATGGGAATGGGATGTGGAATTAAAATGTGTGGCCACTGGGAGATCCTGTTTTCTCTGGCGGACAGAGCGTAGGCGTTCAGCAAAGCGATCTCCCAGTCTGCGTCGGGTCTCGCCAATATATAGAAGGCCACATCGGGAGCACCGGACGCAGTATATCACCCCAGCAGACTCACAGGTGAAGTGTCGCCTCACCTGGAAGGACTGTCTGGGGCCCTGAAAGGTGGTAAGGGAGGAAGTGTAAGGGCACATGTAGCACTTGTTCCGCTTACAAGGATAAGTGCCAGGAGGGAGATCAGTGTAAGAGCATGTGTAGCACTTGTTCCGGGTCTTATATTCCGTCTGGAAGCCACACTCAGGTTGGAGGAACAACACCTTATATTCTGTCCGGGTAGCCTCCAACCTGACGGCATGAACATTGACTTCTCTAACTTCTGCTAATGCCCCACTTCCCCCTCGTACCCCATCCGTTATTTATTTTTATACGCATTCTTTCTCTCACTCTCCTTTTTCTCCCTCTGTCCCTCTGACTATACCCCTTGCCCATCCTCTGGGTTTTCCCCTCCCTCCCTATTTTCCTTCTCCCTGGGCCTCCTGTCCCATGATCCTCTCATATCTCCTTTGCCAATCACCTGTCCAGCTCTTGGCTCCATCCCTCCCCCTCCTGTCTTCTCCTATCATTTTGGATCCCCCCTCCCCCTCCCACTTTCAAACCTCTTACTAACTCTTCCTTCAGTTAGTCCTGACGAAGGGTCTCAGCCTGAAACGTCAACTGTACCTCTTCCTAGAGATGCTGCCTGGCCTGCTGCATTCACCAGCAATTTTGATGTGTGTTGCTTGAATTTCCAGCATCTGCAGAATTCCTGTTGCATTAGAATAAGAAATATTTATAAATAAAAAAAATACGTTGTGCAAAGAGAGAGCTAAACATTTTTTGCAGTGGTGTAACTGGGTTCTTTGTCCATTCAGAGATCTGATGGCAGAGAGGAAGAAGCTGTTCCTGAAGCATTGAGTGTGTTTTCAGGCTCCTGTACCACCTTCCTGACAGTAGCAAGGAGAAAAAGGCATGTCCTGGGTGATGGGGTCTTTAATGATGGATGCTGCCGTTCTTTCGGCTTTACTTTTGAAGATGTCCTGGATGCTGGGGAGGCTTGTTCCCATGATGGAGCTGGTTGAGTTTACAGTATTCTGCCCCTTTTTCTGATTCTGTGCAGTGACCCTCCAGACCAGACAGTGATACAACCAGTTAGAATGCTCTCCACTGCACATCTGTAGAGATTTGTAAGTGTATTTGGAGTCAGACCAAGTCCTTCAAACTCCTGATGAAATGTACCCACTGTTGGGCCTTCTTTATAATTGGCTCAGTATGTTGGTCTAAGGATTGATCTTCAGACATGTTGACAGCCAGTAACTTGAAACTGCTCACCCTTTCCACTGCTGATCCCTCGGTGAGGACTGGTGTGTATTCCCTTGACTTCCCCTCTCTGAAATCCACAATCATTTTCTTGTCCTTACTGACGTTGAGTGCAAGGTTGTTGTTACGACACCACTCAACCAGCTGATCTACTCACTCCTGTACGCCTCCTCGTCACCATCTCAAATTGTCAACAATAGTTGTGTTATTGGCAAATTTATAGATGGTGATTGAGCTGTGCCTGGCCACACAGTTGTTGGTGTAGAGAGAGAATAGAGCAGTGGGCTGAGTTTGCATCCTGGAGGTGTGCTGGTGTTGATTGTCAGTGAGCAGGTGATGTTATTTTTGATCTGCACTGACTGAGGTCTCCTGATGAAGGAGTCAAGGATCCAGTTACAGAGGGAGGTTTTGGAGATTGTTGATTGGTACTGAGGCTATGATGGTGCTGATCACTGAGCTGTAATCAATAAACAGCAGCCTGACAGACGTATCACTGTTGTCCAGGTGATCCAAGGCCGAGTGTGGAACCAGTGAGATTGTATCCACTGTAGACCTGTTGTTGTGAGTGGCAAATTGCAGTGGGTCCAGGTCCTTGCTTAGGCTGGAGATGATTCTGGCCATGACTAACCTCTCAAGGTACTTCATCACAGTAGATGTGAGTGCAACTGGACCGTTATCCTTCAAATTTCAAAGAAAAGTTTTCATCAAAGTACATAGAGTGCCTTGTAAAAATATTCAGCCCCCAACCCTTCAATCACATACGTGAACATTACAACCAGGGATTTTGATCAATTTAACTGAGAATTTTTATTTGTGAATCACATGCTGCTTTTTTCACAGTAGAGCCCAAACAACAGGGAAAGTTGTGAAGCATGCAAAACTATAAATTCTCAAACTGAAATGTCACCAGTTCAAAAGCATTCATCCCCCTTTGCTCAGTGCTCAGTTGAACCACCTCTCACAGCTGTTACAGCCAGTAGTCTTTTTAGATAAATCTCTATTAACTGTGCACAACGTGACGGAGCAAGGTTTGCCCATTCCTCCTTGCAAATTTTCTCAAGCTGTGCCAGGTTAGTTGGGAGTGCTGGTGGACAGCAATCAGAGTGTTTGATCGGGTTAAGGTCAGGACTCTGACTGGGCCACTCAAGGACATCAATTTTCTTCATTTGAAACCACTCCATGGTTTCTCTAGCAGTGTGATTTGGGTTGTTGTCCTGCTGAAAGATGAACTTCCTCCCTGGTTTAACATTTCTCGCAGAGGCTTACAAGTTTTTATCCAGGATCTCTCTGTATTTAACTTTATTCATCTTCCCATCAATCCTGAGCAGATTTCCGGTCTTTGCTGCTGAAAATCATCTTCATAGCATGATGGGGATACCATACTTTCCAGTACAGATTTGGTTACCTGATGCACATATATTACATTTACACCTCACGTACTACTTAGTGTTGAGGCCAAAAAGTTTCACTTTAGTCTCATCAGATCACAAACCTTCTTCTACACCTTTACAATTTCTTCTGTGTGACTCTTTGCAGTCTTTACAGGCAAGCGTAAGCTTTTTTAGCCACGGCTGCTGCTTTGCCATTCTTCCATAAATACTTGTTTTGTGCAAGGCTTTAAAGATTGTGGAGCCATGAAATTCATCTCCAGTTGCAGCCACTGACTCCTGCAGCTCACTCAGAGTGACTGTTGTTGTCACAGTAGCCTCTCTTACAAGTGCCAATCTTCTCCAGTGATTAAGTTTAGAGGGATCACCTGACCTAGGCAGTGTGGCTGTGGTTTTGTATTTATTCCACTGTTTCACGATGGACTACACTGAGTTCTGAGGTGTGTTCAGTGTCAATTTTGGTTTTTAATTTTCAGCAAATTGTTGACCGGATTTGGAATTTTCTTTTGATTTGACAATATGCACACTGTTTTATAGATTGGCTCAAAATATCCTACTTTGATACATTTTAAATTTAGAAATTGAGTCAGTACTATGTGAAAATAGTTGTGGAGACATGAATATTTTTTCAAAACACTGTGTGTGATACCGAGGAGAGGGAGATAGGGGGAAACCTGGGGTGGAGGGTAGTAGGGAGAGACGGTGGAGGGGGAGTTAGCAAGTGACAAGGGAGACGGAGGTAGGGATGGTCCGAAGGGAGACCGAGGTAGGGAGAGACCAAGGGGAGAGGGAAGTAATGAGACACAGAGGGAACAGGAAAGTAGGGAGAGACTGAGGGGAAAGGAAGGTAGGGAGAGACCAAGGGGAGAGGGAGGTAGGGAGAGACGAGCGGAGAAGGAGGTAGACAGAGACCAAGGGGAGATGGAGTTTGGCAGAGCGAGGGGCAAATGAGTTGGGAAGAGCCTGAGGGGAGAGTGAGTCAGGGAGAGAGACCAAGGGGAGAGTGAGGTAAGGAGGGATTGAGTTATGGTGAAACCAAGGAATGAGCGAGATGGGAAGAGACCAAAGGAAGAGGGAGCAGGAAAAACCGAGGGACGAGGGAGGCAGTGAGAGTCCCAGGGGCGAGGGCGAGGCGGTGCTGGTCCGAGGGGAGAGGGTGAGGCGGGGTGGGTCCGAGGGGCGAGGGCGAGGTGGGGGATGGATCAAAGGCAGAGGGAGAGGTGGGGAAGGACCAAGCGAGGGGGGAGATGCGGGGGAGGACTGAGGAGAGGAGAAGGACCGAGGGGAGAGGGAGGTAAAGGAGAGTTGGAGGGGAGAGGGACTCAGGAAGGACGAGGGGAGGGGAAGGGAGATGGACACCGGGCTGAGAGAGCATGAGGGAGAGACCGAGAGGAGAGATTGCGAGGGAGAAAGAGACCGAGTGGTTGGACGTAAGGAGAGAATGAGGTAAGAGGGAGGGAGACCCCAGGTGGAGAGGGAGGTAGGGAGAGACCCGGGGAGGGGGGGGAGAGGGGGAGATCAAGGGGAGAGGGAGGGGGGAGATAGTAGGTAGAGACTTTGGGAAGAAGTTGAGGGAGAGAACAAGGTGTGAGGTGGGTAGGGAGAGACCGAGGGGAGAGTATGTGAGTGCAAGACCAAGGGGAGAGAGACTAAGGGAGAGTTCAAGGGGAGTACAAGGTAAGGAGGGAATGAGGACAGTGGAGGTAGGGACTGTCCGAAGGGTGAGACCTTGGGGAGAGGAAGGGAGGCACCGAGGGGAGAGAGCGTGAGGAAACACCAAGGGAATAGTGAGTTAGTGTGAGATCGAGGGGTGAAGGAAGTAGGGAGACGCAAAGCTGAGGGAGGTAGGGAGAGACTGAGAGGAGTGTGAATAAGGGAAAGACTGTGGGGAGTTGGAGGTAGGGAGAGGGATGTACGCAGAGATCGAGTAGAGGGGAAGGTTGGAGGAGACTGAGGAAGGAGGGAGGTAGGGAGAGACTGAGGGAGGGAGAGAGGTTGGTGGAGAGTCTGAGACAAGAGGGAGTTACTGTGTGACTTAGAGTTGACTATGGTTGGGAGACACCGAGGGGAGAGGGAGATGGAGGGACACTGTGGGTGGAGGGCAGAGGGTAGTAGGGAGTGCGAGTGGAAAGGGAGGTAGAGCTTTGACAGAGAAGGTAGAGTAAGACCAAGAAGGAGAGTGATTGTGAGAGACAAGGGGAGAGGAAGGTTGGGAGAGACCAGAGGGGATGGTGGTAGGGAGAAGTCAAAGGGAGACAGACTGAGCATGTAGTGAGGAGGGGAGATGGAGGTACGGAGAGTCCGAGGGGAGATGGAGGTATGGAGAATCCGAGGGGAGATGGAGGTAGGGAGAGTCCGAGGGGAGATGGAGGTAGGGAGAGTCCGAGGGGAGAAGGAGGTACGGAGAGTCCGAGGGGAGATGGAGGTTGGGAAAGTCCGAGGGGAGATGGAGGTACAGAGATTCCGAGGGGAGATGGAGGTACAGAGAGTCTGAGGGGAGATGGAGGTACGGAGAGTCTGAGGGGAGATGGAGGTACGGAGAATCCGAGGGGAGATGGAGGTAGGGAGAGTCCGAGGGGAGATGGAGGTAGGGAGAGTCCGAGGGGATATGGAGGTAGGGAGAGTCCGAGGGGAGATGGAGGTAGGGAGAGTCCAAGGGGAGATGGAGGTAGGGAGAGTCCGAGCGGAGATGGAGGTACGGAGAGTCCGAGGCGAGATGGAGGTAGGGAGAGTCCGAGGGGAGATGGAGGTACGGAGAGTCCGAGGGGAGATGGAGGTACGAAGAGTCCGAGGGGAGATGGAGGTACGGAGAGTCCGAGGGGAGAGGGAGGTACGGAGAGTCCGAGGGGAGAGGGAGATACGGAGAGTCCGAGGGGAGATGGAGGTACGGAGAGTCCGAGGGGAGAGGGAGGTACGGAGAGTCTGAGTGGAGATGGAGGTACGGAGAGTCTGAGGGGAGATGGAGGTAGGGAGAGTCTGAGGGGAGATGGAGGTACAGAGAGTCCGAGGGGAGATGGAGGTAGGGAGAGTCTGAGGAGAGATGGAGGTAGGGAGAGTCTGAGGGGAGATGGAGGTAGGGAGAGTCTGAGGGGAGATGGAGGTAGGGAGAGTCCGAGGGGAGATGGAGGTACGGAGAGTCCGAGGGGAGATTGAGGTAGGGAGAGTCCGAGGGGAGATGGAGGTAGGGAGAGTCTGAGGGGATATGGAGGTACAGAGAGTCCGAGGGGAGAGGGAGGTAGGGAGAGTGTGAGGAGAGATGGAGGTACGGAGAGTCTGAGGGGAGATGGAGGTACGGAGAGTCCGAGGGGAGAGGGAGGTAGGGAGAGTCTGAGGAGAGATGGAGGTAGAGAGAGTCTGAGGGGAGATGGAGGTAGGGAGAGTCTGAGGGGAGATGGAGGTAGGGAGAGTCCGAGGGGAGATGGAGGTAGGGAGAGTCCGAGGGGAGATGGAGGTACGGAGAGTCCGAGGGGAGATGGAGGTACGGAGAGTCCGAGGGGAGATTGAGGTAGGGAGAGTCCGAGGGGAGATTGAGGTAGGGAGAGTCTGAGGGGAGATGGAGGTAGGGAGAGTCTGAGGGGAGATGGAGGTAGGGAGAGTCTGAGGGGAGATGGAGGTAGGGAGAGTCTGAGGGGAGATGGAGGTAGGGAGAGTCTGAGGGGAGATGGAGGTAGGGAGAGTCTGAGGGGAGATGGAGGTACGGAGAGTCCGAGGGGAGAGGGAGGTAGGGAGAGTGTGAGGAGAGATGGAGGTACGGAGAGTCTGAGGGGAGATGGAGGTACGGAGAGTCCGAGGGGAGATGGAGGTAAGGAGAGTCTGAGGGGAGATGGAGGTATGGAGAGGCCGAGGGGAGAGGGAGGAAGGGAGAGTCTGAGGGGAGATGGAGGTAGGGAGAGTCTGAGGGGAGATGGAGGTAGGGAGAGTCTGAGGGGAGATGGAGGTAGGGAGAGTCTGAGGAGAGATGGAGGTACGGAGAGGATGTGGCCTGAATAAAGTAGGGAGAAACTGTGGGGAGAACATGAGGAGAATCCAGAGGTCGAGGGTGTTGGGGTGAGACCGATGGGAAGAGGGAGTTAGGGTGAGCTTGAGGGTAGAGGGAGGAGGACACCAAGGGGAGAGGGAGGTAGGGAAGGAGAAGTGGTTAGTGAGAGACTCAGGGAAGAGGGACGTACACAGAGACTAAGGGGATGGAGAGGTTGGGAAAATCCAAGGCTAGAAGTAGGTAGTGAGGGACTGAGGGGATAGGGAAGGAGGCAGAGACTGAGGGGAGAGGAAGGTTGGAGGAAACCGAGGGGGTGAAGAAATAAGGAGGGGTGAGGGTGAGGTTGTGGTGTCCGAGGGGAGGTGGAGATATAGAGGGAGACCAAGAGGGGAGGGAGGCACAGAGCGGTCTTGGGTAGATGGAGTTAAGGAGGTTAGAGAGGGGTTGGGAGAGACTGAGGGATGAGGATGAGGTCAAGGTGTGAGGGAGGTAGAGAGAGACTGAGGGGAGAGGGATTTCGAGGAAGTCAGAGGGGGGATGAAAGTAGAGAAAGATGGAGAATTGAATTGACTTTATTTCTTACATCCTTCACATACAGAAGTAAAAATCTTTACGTTACGTCTCTGTCTGAAGAGGCAATGTGCAATTTATAGTAATTTGTAATAAGTAGTATGTACAACAGGACAGTGAATATAACATAGAAATACAGTTGTATCAGTGTGAATTAATCAGTCTGATGGCCTGGTGGAATAAGCTGTCCTGGAGCCTGTTGGTTCTGGCTTTTATGCTGCGGTACTGTTTCCCAGATGGTAGTAGCTGGAATAGTTTGTGGTTGGGGTGACTCGGATCCCCAATGATCCTTCAGGCCCTTTTTACACACCTGTCTTTGTAAATGTCCTGAATAGTGGGAAGTTCACATCTGCTGGACTGTCCGCACCACTCTCTGCAGAGTCCTGCGATTGAGGGAAGTACAGTTCCCATACCAGGCAGTGATGCATCCAGTCAGGATGCTCTCAATTGTGCCCCTGCAGAAAGTCTTTATGATTTGTGGGTCCAGACCAACCTTCTTCAATCATCTGAGGTGAAAGAGGTGCTGACCTTCTGCCGATGTCAGTTACAAACACAGATTCTGCAGATGCTGAAAATCTACAGAAAATGCTGACGAAACTCAGCAGGTCAGACAGCATCCATGGTGAGGAATGAACAGTGCACATTTTGTGCTGAGACCCTTCATCAGGACAGGAAAGGACGGGGGAAGAAATGGAAATAAGAAGGTGTGGGGGAAGAGAAGCAGTACAGGCTGGGGGGTGATAGGTGGAGCCAGGCGAGGGGGAAGGTGAGTGAGTGGGAGGGTGAAGTGAGAGGCTGGGGGGTGATAGGTGGAGCCAGGCGAGGGGGAAGGTGAGTGAGTGGGACGGTGAAGTGAGAGGCTGGGAGGTGATAGGTGGAGCCAGGCGAGGGGGAAGGTGAGTGAGTGGGAGGGTGAAGTGAGAGGCTGGGGGGTGATAGGTGGAGCCAGGCGAGGGGGAAGGTGAGTGAGTGGGAGGGTGAAGTGAGAGGCTGGGGGGTGATGGGTGGAGCCAGGCGAGGGGGAAGGTGAGTGAGTGGGAGGGTGAAGTGAGAGGCTGGGAGGTGATAGGTGGAGCCAGGCGAGGGGGAAGGTGAGTGAGTGGGAGGGTGAAGTGAGAGGCTGGGGGGTGATGGGTGGAGCCAGGCGAGGGGGAAGGTGAGTGAGTGGGAGGGTGAAGTGAGAGGCTGGGAGGTGATAGGTGGAGCCAGGCGAGGGGGAAAGTGAGTGAGTGGGAGGGTGAAGTGAGAGGCTGGGGGGTGATAGGTGGAGCCAGGCGAGGGGGAAGGTGAGTGAGTGGGAGGGTGAAGTGAGAGGCTGGGAGGTGATAGGTGGAGCCAGGTGAGGGGGAAGGTGAGTGAGTGGGAGGGTGAAGTGAGAGGCTGGGGGGTGATAGGTGGAGCCAGGCGAGGGGGAAGGTGAGTGAGTGGGAGGGTGAAGTGAGAGGCTGGGAGGTGATAGGTGGAGCCAGGCGAGGGGGAAGGTGAGTGAGTGGGAGGGTGAAGTGAGAGGCTGGGAGGTGATGGGTGGAAAAGGTAAAGGGCTGAAGAGACCCGAAACGTTGACTCTTTATTTCTCTCCATAGATGCTGCCTGACCTGCTGAGCTCCCCAGTATTTTGTGTGTCCTATACACAGCCCAGTGCAGAATGTTTTGTCAGGGGTTTACCCCACTCCCTAATTAATGCTGTGGTTTTATTCTACTCCTATCTACAAAACACTCAATTCCCTGGAGGACCCACCATCCCAGGAAATCCCCCCTGTACCCATAGTGATCCCATGCTCCATCTCTACCTCTGATCCTCCGATGAGGACTGGCTCATGGATCTCTGGTTTCTTCCTCCTGAAGTCAATGATCAGCTCCTCGCCAAAAGACCATTGAGCTCATATGGAAGTGAAGCATCACTGCCATTCTTGATGTGTGGTTTCGCCTTGTGGGAAGTGAAGGCCTGCAAACCCTGGCAGAGCTGATTGGATTCAGATTTCTGGATCACTGGGACCTTTTTTGGGGCAGGAGTGACCTGTACAAAAAGGACGGGTTGCACTTGAATCCCACGGGACCAATATCCTGGCAGGGAGATTTGCTAAAGGTACTGGGGAGAGTTTAAACTAGGATTGCTGGGTGGGAACCAAACTGAAGAGACAGAGGAAGAGGTGGTTGGCTCACAAATAGAGAAAGTTTGGAGACAGTGCGATAGGGAGGATAGGCAGGTGATTGAGGTAGGGATATGCTCAGTCCGATGGTTTGAGATGTGTCTAACGCAAGGAGTATTATGAACAAAGCGGATGAGCTTAGAGCATGGATCAGTACTTGGAGCTACGATGTTGTGGCCATTACAGAGACTTGCATGGCTCAAGGGCAGGAATGGTTACTTAGAGTGCCAGGCTTTAGATGTTTCAGAAAGTACAGGAAGGGAGGCAAAAGAGGTGGGGGCATGGCACTGTTGATCAGAGATAATCGTGTTACGGCTGCAGAAAAGGAGGAAGACATGGAAGGATTGTCTATGGAGTCTCTGTGGGTGGAAGATAGGAACAGGAAGGGGTCAATAAATCTACTGGATGATTTTTAAAGACCATCTAATAGTAACAGGGACATCGAGGAGCAGATAGGGAGACACATTCTGGAAAGGTGTAACAATAACAGGGTTGTCGTGATGGGAGATTTTAATTTCCCAAATATCGATTGGCATGGCCCTAGAGTGAGGGGTTAAGATGGGGTGGAGTTGTTGGGTATGTTAAAGAGGGTTCCTTGACACCATATGTAGATAAGCCTACAAGAGGAGAGACCGTACTTGATCTGGTATTGGGAAATAAACCTGGTCAGGTGTCAGGTCTCTCAGTGGGAGAGCATTTTGGAGATGGTGATCACAATTCTGTCTCCTTTACCATAGCATTGGAGAGGGATAGGACCAGACAAGTCAGGAAAGTGGTTAATTGGAGTAAGGGGAAATATGAGTCTATCAGGCAGGAACTTGGAAACTTAAATTGGGAATAGATGTTGTCAGGAAAATGTACGGAAGAAATTTGGCAAATGCTCAGGGAATATTTGTGTGGAATTCGCAAAGGTACGTTCCAATGAGACAGGGAAAGGATGGTAGGGTACAGGAACTGTGATGTATAAAGGCTGTTGTGTATCTAGTCAAGAAGAAAAGAAGTGCTTATGAAAGGTTCAGAAAACTAGGTAATGATAGAGATCTAGAAGATTATAAGGCTAGCAGGAAGGAGCATAAGAAAGAAATTAAGAGAGACAGAAGAGGCCATGAGTAGGCCTTGGCAGACAAGATTAAGAAAAACCTCAAGGCATTCCGTAAGTATGTGAAGAGCAAGAGGATAAGACGTGAGAGAATAGGACCGATCAAGTGTGACAGTGGAAAAGAGTGTATGGAACTGGAGGAGATAGCGGAGGTACTTAATGAATACTTTGCTTCAGTATTCACTACGGAAAAGGATCTTGGCGATTGTAGGGATGACTTACAGTGGACTGAAAAGCTTGAGCATGTAGATATTAAGAAAGGGGATGTGCTGGAGCTTTTGAAAAGCATCAAGTTGGATAAGTCACTGGGACTGGACGAGATGTGCGCCAGGCTACTGTGGGAGGCGAGGGAGGAGATTGTTGAGTCTCTGGTGATGATCTTTGCATCATCAATGAGAACAAGAGAGGTTCCAGAGGATTAAAAGATTGCAGATGTTGTTCCATTATTCAAGAAAGGGGAGTAGAGATAGCCCAGGAAAGGGAGTAGAGATAGCCCAGAAAACCAGTGTGTCTTAATTCAGTGGTTGGTAAGTTGATGGAGAAGATCCTGAGAGGCAAGATTTATGAACATTTGGAGAGGCATAATGTGATTAGGAATAGTCAGCACGGCTTTGTCAAAGGCAGGTCGTGCATTATGAGCCTGATTTTAATTTTTTGAGGATGTGACTAAACACATTGATGAAGGAACTGCAGTAGATATAGTGTATACGGCAAGGCATTTGACAAGGTACCCCATGTAAGGTTTATTGAGAAAGTAAGGAGGCATGTGAACCAAGGGGACATTGCTTTGTGGATCCAGAACTGGCTTGCCTACAGAAGGCAAAGAGTAGTTGTAGATGGGTCATATTGTGCATGGAGTTCAGTGACGTGTTGTGTGCCTTAGGGCAGGGGTCCCCAACCTGTTTTGCTCTGCGGACCGGTTTAATATTGACAATATTCTTGCGGACCCGCCGACCGGAGGGTTTCCGATGGAGAAGAGTAGCAGTCAAGTACGTTGTGTTTACCCGAAAAAGACTACAATGACCATGAAGCCTTGCGCGGGCACCAGTACACATGCGTGTCATGACCTGCCGATTTTCTTTCCCCTGCAAATCCTTTTTGGCGATTCTGTTCATTGGGGGGGGTGTTAATCATGACCGGAATATAGGTGATAAGTGGATAATACACTCAATTTCGTTTCTAAAAGAGTTTATCTAATGAATTTAATATTAAACACACAGCGCATATTTTCCTTGCATGAATATAGTGATAAGTCAATTATCAGGGGAGCTTGAAGTAAGTGTTGAACGAACTTCCAGTAGAAGTGGCAGAAACAGGTTCGATGTTATCATTTGAAGAAAAATTGTACAGGTATATGGACAGGAAAGGAATGAAGGGTTATGGGCTGAGTGCAGGTCGGCGGCACTAGGTGAGAGTAGCGTTCGGCACGGACTAGAAGGGCAGAGATGGCCTGTTTCCGTGCTGTAATTGTTATATGGTTATATAAGCAAGTCAATAGCATCATAACATTTTAAGTAACGTTTGGATATTAAACACACAGCGCATATTTTCCCCATATGAACATATAAAATCAGTGCAACACACCAGTATCGCTGAATCAGTTGGAGCCCTGGGCTTCTTTTCCTATAACAACACGGTCCTATGGAGGGGTGATGGGAGACAGCGATACTCGAAGGGGGTTCCTTATGTCCAGTCTGTTCCACAATTTAGTTTTCCTTGCATTCATTTCAGAAAGCTGCGCTTCGCAGAAAAATGATGGGAATGGAAGCAACGTTTTCAGTGCTTTCGTGGCTATCTCAGGATATTGAGCCTTGACTTTGATCCAGAATGCCGACAGAGATGTTATGTCAAACATACTTTTCAGCCTGCCGTCATTTGCAAGCTCGAGGAGTTGATCTCTTTCCCGCGCTGACATGGATGACGCGCGGGTAATGACCTGCATGCGTAATGACTCAACAGTGGCCATGACCGGGAATGAGGAAAGGTCCAGCTGAGTCCTATCGCCAAATCATATCATTTCCTCGCGGCCCGGCGGTTGGAGACCGCTGCCTTAGGGATCTGTTTTGGGACCCCTGCTCTTCGTGATTTTTATAAATGACCTGGATGAGGAAGTGGAGGGATGGGTTAGTAAATATGCTCATGACACATAGGTTGAGGGTGTTGTCGATAGTGTAGAGGGCTCTGAGGTTACAGCGGGGCATCGATAGGCTGCTAAACTGGGGTGAGAAGTGGCAGATGGAGTTCAACCCACATAATTGTGAGGTGGTTCATTTTGGTAGGTTGAATATGATGGCAGAATATAGTATTAATGGTAAGACTCTTGGCCGTGTGGAGGATCAGAGAGATCTTGGGGTCCGAGTCCATAGGACCCTCAAAGCTGCTGTGCAGGTTGACTCTGTGGTTAAGAAGGCATATAGAGCATTGGCCTTCATCAACCCTACTATTGAGTTTAAGAGCCGAGAGGTAATGTTGTACCTATATAGGACCCTGGTCAGACCCCACTCGGAGTACTGTGCTCAGTTCTGGTCACCTCACTACAGGAAGGATGTGGAAACCATAGAAAGGGTGCAGAGGAGATTTACAAGGATATTGCCTGGATTGGGGAGCGTGCCTTATGAGAATAGGTTAAGTGAACTTGGCCTTTTCTCCTTGGAGCAGCGGAGGATGAGAGGTGACCTGATAGAGGTGTGTAGATACTGAGAGGCATTGATCATGTGGATAGTCAGGGGCCTTTTCCCAGGGCTGGAATGGCTAGCACGAGAGGGCACAGTTTTAAGGTGCTTGGAAGTTGGTACAGAGGAGATTTCAGGAGTAAGTTTTTTACGCAGAGAGTGGTGAGTGCACGGAATGGGCTGCCAGCGACGGTGGTGGAAGTGGATATGATAGGGTCTTTTAAGAGACTCCTGGACAGGTACACGGAGCTCAAAAAAATAGAGGGCTACAGAGGTGATCTCTCAGGTAAGGGCATGTTCGGCCCGGCTTTATTGGCTGAACGACCTGTATTGTGCTGTACGTTTTCTATATTTCTGGAGCTGAGTAGGTTAAAATATTGACACAACAGTGTGGGCTGAAGGACCTGTACTGTGTTGTAGAGTTCGATGTTCCATGTGTCATGGTGTGCCAGTGAACGAGTGGGAAGGCTTTGGCTAAACAGCCAGAGGGACAGATAAGAAGAGGGAAACTCCTTTGTTTTAGTGCAGAGTATTTAGGAAGGAATTCTCCTCCTGTCAGATGTGGGAATTCAGGTTACCTGACTGTTTCCCTGATGACTACATCTGTGGGAAATGCACCCAACTTCAGCGCCTGACTGATCGGGTCATGGAGATGGAGCTGGGTGTAATTAGGATCATCCGGGAATCTTAAGATTTTATAGATGAGGATTTTGAAGAGATGGTCACACCCGGACAGCAGATGGGTGACCATCAGGAGAGATGAGGAGGTTAGGAAGTAAGTGCAGGGTTCCCCTGTGGCCATTCCCGCTTCCAGCAATCCCCTCACCTCATCACAAGACACTTTACAATGCCCAATTAAACTGCCAACTGGTACTCCTTTGGACTGTGGGAGGAAACCGGAGCACCCGGAGGAAACGCACGTGGTCACGGGGAGAACGTACAAACTCCTTACAGGCAGTGGTGGGAATTGAACCCGGGTCACTGGTAATGTAAAGAGTTGTGTGAACCACTGTGCTACCTTGCTGTCCCCTGGGTATTAGCCCCTTCCTGGGAAAAAGTCTCTGGTTGTTCACCCGATCTATGCTTCTTACCATCTTGTACCCCTCTATCAAGTCACCTCTCATCCTCCTTCACTCCAAAGAGAAAAGCCCAAGCTCATTCAGTCGAGTTTGATAAGAGATCAATCCAGGCAGCATCCTGATAAATCTCCTCTGTACCCTCTCTGAAACATCCACATCCTTCCTTCACTGATGGTTGCTGAGGGTGGAAGTGCAGATGGGGGTTGTGGTTGGCAAGAAAGAGGATGGGGAACGTGAGCTGTACATTAACACTGAACATCGTTCTGTCCCTCAGTCACAGACTCCACACTCGGTGATCCGTGTGTAACCCACACCGTCCTGGATCAGTACAGCACAGCACAGGCCCTTCGGCCCACAGTGCTGTGTCAGCTGCCAGGAGAGTGTCTACCCATCCCCTGGAGTGAGGGAGGCTGAGACTGACAGGAAATGGAGGGAGCAGTGGTGAGAGAGAGGGGAGAGGGGGAGTGACTTACCAATAGGAGAAGGAGATGGAGGGAGACAATGGCGAGAGGAAGATAGGGAGAGGCCGAGGGGTGAGGGAGACAGAGGAGCTGACAGGGAGGGGCCAAGACCGGGAGAGGTGGAGGGTACGGTGATATGCTGAGCGTCCGAGGGGAAGGGGAGATAGGGAGCCAACGAGGGGAGGGTCTGAGGGGACGAGGAGATGGGGACAAGCCCTGGGGAGTGGGAGACAGGGAGAGGCCCGGGGAGGAGGAAGTAGCCGAGGGAAGGGTGTGGTAGCGGAGAGGCCGCAGGGAGGAGGAGATGGGGAGAGTCCGTGGCGAGTGGGACATGGAGACATTCCTGGGGGAGGGGTAGGTAGCTTTTTTTTTAGCATGTCGCACCAGACAGTCAGCCATTCTTGTCTGGCGTGTGGTGTCAGGATTGGTCTCCTTTTGGATTAACCAGGTCAGTATATGAACATTCCTGACTCAACCCTTTTTGTTTCAGGAGGCAAAGTGGCCAGCTCATCGCTCAACCCGGCAGGGATAGAAAGCGTGCCCGGGGGGTGGCCCGACTCGGATTCGAACTCGGGAGCCTCCGCTCAGGAGTCCGTCGCTGATGCCACTGTGCCACCAGCCGGTAGGTAGCTTGGAGTCCCAGGGGTGGGGGAAGACATTGAAGAGGCCCTGAGTAGGTGGAGGCAGTAAAGAGGTCAAGGGGACGGGGAGAAGAGAAGAGGTCCTCGGGAGTGGGAAGAGGCCCGGGGGGGGGGCGGTGGGGAGATAGCTGAGGGGAGGGGGAGACGGGGAGAAGCCTGGGGCAAGGGGTAGCCAAGTGGCTCAGGTGAGAGGGAGGTAGCAGAGGGGAGGGAGAGGGGGAGAGGCCCAGTCGAGTGGGAGACAGGGAAGAGGCCCGGGGAGGGGAGGTAGCTGAGGAAGGGTGTGGTAGCAGGGAGGCCTCGGGGAGGAGGAGACGGGGAGAGTCCGCGGGGCAGGGGTGTGGTGATATCACATGCAATGATGTGCGAGTACCTGATTGGAGAGACTGAGCATGCGCGGGTTTGCCAGAATGTTGAGACATATTTCTTTAGTACTGTAAATAAAGTTCTTTAATTCTTCCAAAATATGAGTCTTCGCTGTTAACCCACGGTACGTTTGAAAAGTAGAAATATAACCAGGGGGAGAAGGGGAGAGGCCAAGGTGAGGGGAGGTGGAGGTAATGAAGAGGCCCAGAGGAGGGGGAGACAGGGAGAGTCCTAGGGGAGAGGGAAGTATGGGAGAGGCCCAGGGGATGGGGAGGCAAGGGCAGGCTGAGGGTAGTGGGTGACAGGGAGAGGCCGAGGGGATGGGGGGGCAAGGGCAGGCTGAGGGTAGTGGGTGACAGGGAGAGGCCGAGGGGAGGGGTGATCGTTCGAGGGGAGGGGGAGACGGAGTCTCCGAAAGGGAGGGGCCGAGGAGAGGGTGAGTCAGGGAGAGGCCAAGGGGAGGAGGAGTTGGGGAGAGTCCGAGGGGAGGGGGTGTTCTGAGACTCTCGAAATAGGAATAAATAACGAGAACATGCAATAACAAGATAAAGTCCCCAAAGTGAGATTGTTGGTAGTGGGAACATCTGAAGGGATGAGTGTTTGGGTGTTTCTGATTTGTTTCTTATCTGGTTCAGCACAACATTGTGGGCCGAAGGGCCTGTTTCTGTGCTGTACTGTTCTATGTTCCATGTACTAGAACACAGAATCAGAATCAGGTTCATTATCACTGACAAATGTCATGAATTTTGTTGTTTTGCAGCAGCAGTACAGAGCAATACACAAGTTACAGTAACAAATATATAGAAAATAAATATGTAGTTTAGAAAGAGAGCAAAAATAGTGAGGTAATGTTCATGGGTTCACTGTCCGTTCAGAAATATGATGGTGGGGGGGAAGAAATTGTTCCTGCAATGTTGAGTCAGTGATAAACTGAGGGGAGGTGGAGATAACAAGAGTCCGAGGGGAGGGGGAGACGGAGAGACATATATACTCCCCCCGGACTCTCCCACTCCACTAGGCCTCTCACTGTCTCTCTCTTTCCCCTCGCCCTCTTCGCTACAAACCCCTCCCCTGGGCCTCTTCCCTCTCCCTTCACTCTCCCCCAACCTCTCTCAGCACTCAGTCTCTCTCTACTTCTCTCCCCACAGGGTCACTGCCTAACTCCCCCTCCCCTTGGCCTCTCCCTCACTCCTCCTCCCCTCGGCCTCTCCCTCACTCCCCCTCCTGACTCCCCCTCCCCTCGGCCTCTCCCTCACTCCCCCTCCCCTCGGCTTCTCCCTCACTCCCCCTCCTGACTCCCCCTCCCCTCGGCCCCTCCCGACTCCCCCTCCCCTCGGCCTCTCCCTGTCACCCCTTCCCCTTGGCCTCTCCTGTCCCTCCTCTCTGGTGGTAATAGGAAGAGGGCATGTCCTGGGTGGTGGGGGTCCTGACTGACGGATACTGTCTTTTTGATTTCTATTGCACATTGGTTGTTTGTCAGTCTTTGTGTGTTTCATCGATTCTATTGATCATGGTCTCTGGGGGCTTTGCTGTTGCTTGCATGGTGCGTTGTGGGGGCCTGTTTCGTGGATGTCTGCGAAGAGTAAGATTTTCAGGTTGTACCAAGTCAGCGGAAGTTGTGAGTTTGATAAGGGTATCGTTGATGACCTGGGACTCAGGACAGCTGGCGTTAACAGGATTCCCTGTGAATGAGGAGCAGCGTACTCGGCCAGACGGGACACATGGTGGAAACCCGTATCATGGAGCATCGGAAGTCTACTGTTTGGGTTACCCGGAGAAATCAGCGGTAGCAGAACATTGCATTCGCAGTGACCACAGGATTGACTTTGAGACCACAGAACTACTGTGCCAGCCAGTGCCATTTGAGACCAGCTGGTGAAGGAAGCAATTGAAGTAAGACGAGAGAATAAGAATTTAAACAAAGATGAAGGTCTCACTCAAAGTCAGAACTGGAAAACGACTTTAAACAAGGTGGGACAGCAGAAACCTGATTGGTTGAGGACTAACCAATCAGGAGGGACGGACAATGGGAGTTGAGTATCTGTACCACCAGAATGGACATGATGAAGTTGGCAGATTTTGGCATCAAAATGTCGGTTAAAATCGACACCGAACCCAGAAGGAAGCCCGAGAAGAGTTTATGTGTCATATTTCCACCAGGACAGCACTAGATCCTTTTTTGTATCGTAAGTTTTAGCAACACACAACAAAATGTGGAGGAACTCAGCAGGCCAGGCAGCATCTATGGAAAAGAGTAAACGGTCATCGTTTCAGGCCAAGACCCTTCTTCAGGACTGAGAGGGAAGGAGGGAAGATGACTGAATTAAGAGTTGGGAGAAGGGGGAGAGAGGCGAGCTGGTAGGTGAAACCAGGTGGGTGGGAAAGGTCAATAGCTGGAGAAGGAAGAATCTGATAAGAGAGGAGAGTGGACAATAGGAGAAAGGGAAAGAGGAGGTGACCCAGGGGGAAGTAATAGGCAGGTGCGAAGAAGTAAAAGGACAGAGTGGGTAATAGAGGAAGTGGGAAGGGGAAATTTTGTTCACCAGAATGAGAAATCAATATTCAGACCATTTGGCTGGAGGGAACCCAGATGGAAGTTAAGGCTGCTCCTCCACTTTGAGGCTGTACTGGACTCAGCAGAAGATGTGCCTCTGCCACAGCTGTTCTCAGGATGCAGCTTTCCAGTCCAGCACTTCAGGGATGTCCTCCTCCTTTGTAGAACAGGTTTCACTCCCTCTCCTACTGATGTTTCCCTCTCCTGTATCTCTTCCATTTCCCATACATCTGCTCTCACCCCATCTTCCCACTGTTGCAATAGTGATAGAGTCCCTCTTGTCTTCAGCTCCCACCCCATCAGCCTCCGCATCCAACACGTTATCCTCCGCAACTTCTGCAAAGGGATCTGACCACCAAGTACATCTATTCCTTTCACCCGCTCATCCACCCCCCAGCTTTCTGCAAGGATCACTCCCTCAACAATTCCCTTGTCTATTTGACCCTCCCCACAAATCTCCCTCCAGGCACCTAACCCTGCAAGCGGAGAAGTGCTGGATCTGGCCATACATCTCCCCCCTCACCTCCATTCAGGGCCCAAAAGAGTCCTTCCAGGTGAGGGAACACTTTGGGGTCGTCTATTGTGTCCTGTGTTCCTGATGCAGTCTCCTCTACACTGGTGAGACCTGTCATAAATATGGGGACTGCTTCATCGAGCACCTCCACACCATCTGCCACAAATGGGATTTCCTGACGCCCAAACATTTTAATTCTGATTTCCTTTTCCGTTCCAAAGTATCGGTCCATGGTCTGCCCTTTTGCCAAGATGAAGCCACCCTCAAGGTGGAGGAGCAACACCGTATATTCTGAGTGGGTAGCCTCCAACCCGCTGGTATGAATGTCGATTTCTCCTTCTGGTGAACAAAATTCAACCCTCCCACTTCCTCTATTGCCACTCTGACCTTTTACTTCTTGTCACCTGCCTATTCTTTGCGTCCCCAGCAGTTTCCCTTTCTCTGATTGTCCACTCTCCTCTCCTAGTAGATTATTTCTTCTCCAGCACTTGACCTTTCCCACCCGGCTCTCTCCCCTCCCCCAACTTTCAATTGTACAATAGATAGTCAGGATGGTGCCCAGGGAGTGTTGTACAGTGGATGGTCAGGATGGTGCCCAGGGAGTGTTGTACAGTGGATGATCAGGATGGTGCCCAGGGAGTGTTGTACAGTGGATAGTCAGAACGGTGCCCAGGGAGTGTTGTACAATAGATAGTCAGGATGGTGCCCAGGGAGTGTTGTACAGTGGATAGTCAGGATGGTGCCCAGGGAATGTTGTACAGTGGATGGTCAGGATGGTGCCCAGGGAGTGTTGTACAGTGGATGGTCAGGATGGTGCCCAGGGAGTGTTGTACAGTGGATGGTCAGGATGGTGCCCAGGGAGTGTTGTACAGTAGATGGTCAGGATGGTGTCCAGGGAGTGTTGTACAGTGGATGGTCAAGATGGTGCCCAGGGAGTGTTGTACAGTGGATAGTCAGGATGGTGCCCAGGGAGTGTTGTACAGTAGATGGTCAAGATGGTGCCCAGGGAGTGTTGTACAGTGGATGGTCAAGATGGTGCCCAGGGAGTGTTGTGCAGTGGATGGTCAGGATGGTGTCCAGGGAGTGTTGTACATTGGATAGTCAGGATGGTGCCCAGGGAGTGTTGTACAGTGGATGGTCAGGATGGTGCCCAGGGAGTGTTGTACAGTGGATGGTCAGGATGGTGCCCAGGGAGTGTTGTACAGTGGATGGTCAGGATGGTGCCCAGGGAGTGTTGTACAGTAGATGGTCAAGATGGTGCCCAGGGAGTGTTGTACAGTGGGTGGTCAAGATGGTGCCCAGCTGTTCTCTCCATCAAGATCATGCCTCAGATTTAGTTGTTTTTATAAGTTCATAGGGATGGTTTTGGGGTCAGAGTGGGAAGTTAGTCATCAGGTTAGGGTTTAGGGAGAGAGATGTGGAGGAAATAGAGGTCAGGCTACCACTCCACGTTTGAAAGCTAGCAATGTGGTGGGTGAGAAGGAACATTGGGAGACCAGGCCTTTTGAAGATGTCCTCGATGGTGGGGAGGCCAGTGACCATGGTGGAGCTGGTTGAGTTTCCAACCCTCAGCAGCTTTTTTCAATCTGGTGCTTTGGCATCTCCACATCAGACAAAGATGCAACCAGTTACAATGCTCTCCACAGTACATCCATAGAAATCTGCTGTGTCTTCAGTGGATACAGCCCAGTCCATGACAGGAAAAACCCTCCCCACCATTAAACAGATCTACAAGCAGCATCCATCATCCATCCAGTCCATGCTCTCTTCTCACTGCTGCCATCGGGAAGGAGGTACAAGAGCCTTCGGTCCCACACTACCCTTCAAACCATCAGGCTCCTGAACCAGTGTGGATAACTTCAATTCCTATCTCAGTGTTTCTTAAATGGTCGTAATATATCTGACTCTACCACCTCCCTGGAAGGGTGTTTCATGCATCCACCATTCCCTGTGTAAAGAGCTTTCCTCTGACATCCAGCCTATACTTTCCATCAATCACCTTAAAATTATGCTCCCTAGTGTTAGCCACTTATATATTTATTTAATGAGATACAGTGTGGAACAGATCCTTCTTGCTCTTCCACCAATCCCTTGATTTAATCCTAGCCAGATCACAGAACAACTTACAACGCCCCTGGTATTAGCCACTTCCGCCCTGAGGAAAAGGTCTCTGGCTGTCGACTCGATCTATACTCCTTACTATCTTGTACACCTCCATCAAATCACCTCTCATCCTCCTTCGCTCCAAAGAGAAAAGCCCTCGTTCACTCTGTCGATTATCATAAGACATTAATCCAGGCAGCATCTTGATAAATCTCCTCTGCACTCTCTCTAAAGCTTCCACATCCCCTTCTGAGAATGAAGTGACTAGAACCACCAACCCCTGGCCCTGTCGTCCACACATGGGGACCACGTGAAGATTATAAAGGGGGGTGGTGGCTGGAGGGAATGGAAAGAATGAAGGAGAATTTAGAGGTAGGAGAGGATAGACTGGGATGGAGGGAAGAGGAAAAGGGAAGAGTAAGCAACGGGGAAGGGGCAGTGGAGGGAGACCAGAGTGGAGGTTGGTAGAAAGGTCTGTAGTGTGGGAGGAAGAGGGGGGGGATGCTGAGAGGGAGCGATGGTTAGGAGAGTGGGGAGGTTACTGGAAGTTACCCCGTAGACCACGCACTGCCATGACTTGGAAATACGTTGCTGCTCCTTCAGTGTCACCGGGTCAAAACCCTGGAACTCCGGAACATCATTGTGGGTTTCCCCACACTGCAGCAGTTGAAGAAGTCAGCTCATCATCACCACCACCTTCTCAAGGGAACCTCTGGTGGGGCAGTTAAACACTGGATCAGCCTCTGAAACTCACATCCTTTTGATGAATAAAAAGAAATATTGTTGCCCAGGGGTTGCTGAGGATGGAATTGCAGATGGGGGTTGTGGTTGGCAGAGAAAGAGGATGGGGAACGTGAGCTGTACATTAACACTGAACATCGTTCTGTCCCTCAGTCACAGACTCCACACTCGGTGATCCGTGTGTAAACCACACCGTCCTGGATCAGCCCTGGAGGAGCACGAATTGTTCCAACACTGAGTGTACCGGTGGACAATGGATGGGTGATGGAAATCTTGAAGTGGGATGGTACAGATTTAACAGGTAAAGTGAGGAGATAATCTCTGAGAAACTGGACACAGAAGGGGAATGTAAACAGGGGAACAAGGGGTGTGTGAATGGGAAATGCAGGGAGACCAGGATCATCAGTGACTACACTGAGATGGGGAGTAAATACAGGGAGAGGAGAGATCCCACATTCTCAGGGTAGAGACAAAGGGGGAGGTACAACAGAGAGGGAATTCCCAGGATTGGAGGTTATTGACCAGATACAGGGTACGGGCAGGGTGAGTGTAATTTCCCATGTCTCTCTGAGTGAATAAACTCCCTCAGATCAGAGACTGACTCTCTGATTGTTGTTTCAGTTCCGGAGGATGGAAGATTCCCGAGATGGACATTCCACATCACGGCTCTGGAACATCACAACATCACGGCTCTGGAACATCACAACATCACGGCTCTGGAACATCACAACATCACGGCTCTGGAACATCACAACATCACGGCTCTGGAACATCACAACATCACGGCTCTGGAACATCACAACATCACGGCTCTGGAACATCACAACATCACGGCTCTGGAAAGAAGCCAGTCTGGTTAAACGGTAGGGTTGGGCTCTATGGACTGAAATGTGGAGAAAATGTCATGAAACAGGAATAATCCTGGAAACTACAGTGTGGAATGAGCTGCCTGAGCAGGTGGCGGATGCCATTTCAATTCCAACGTTGAAGAGAAGTTTGGATTGGTACATGGATGGGAGGGTATAGATTGCTGTGGTCCTGGTGCAAGATGATGTGAATAGGTAGTTTAAATTGTTCAGCACGAATTGGATGGGCCAAAGTGTTCTAGTTTTCTATGCCTCTATGATTTTAAGACCAGTAAGTCTCATGTCAGTGTTAGGGAAGCTAGTGGAGAGGATCCTGAGGGATAGGACTTTTAAGTTTTTGGAAAAACCCTGGTAAATTAGGGGCAGTCAACATTTCTTACTGCAGGACAAGTCATGACATATTGACTTGAGTTTTTCGAGGGGTTGACAGAGGCGATTGATGAAGGTAGAACTCTGGATGTTGTCCTCAAAGAATTTAGACCATAAGTTCATCAGACCGAGGAGCAGTCCCATTGAGTCTGCAACACCATTCCATCATGGCTGATTTATTGTCCTTTTCAACCCCATTCTCATGCCTTCTCCTGTAACCTTTCATACCCTCACAAATCAACAACCTACCAACATCCACTTTAAATATACCCAAAGACTTGGCCTCCACAGCTGCCTGAGGCAATGAATTCCAGAGATTCACCATCCTCTGGCTCAGGAAATTCCTCCTCATCTCTGTTCCAAATGGAGGTTCTTGTGTTCTGAGGCTGTGCCCTCTGGTCCTCGACTCCCGCACTGTAGGAACCATCCTCTCCATGTCCACTCTATCCAGGCCTTTCAATATTCGATAGGTTTCAGTGAGATCACCAGAGGTTTGACAAGGTCCCTCATGGGAGGCTCATTCAGAAGATTAAGGTGCTGCTGTGGGGAGGGTGGGGTGGAGAGGGAGAGGGCAGCAGCTCAGTGCTGACTGAGGCCGGACCGGACCGTGGGTTGTGAACCACTGATTTACAGTGGGTCCTGATTCACATTCCCCGCTGTACTGTGGGACTGTGTACATTTTACAGTGTTTCTAAATCTCATTCCAGGTCCCCATCCCAACGTGGGAGAGGGGGAGGTGACCAGGACTGTCTGCTTCACTGTGGGTGAAGACACCTGTTACCAGAGCCTGGAGATCAGGGTGAAGAACTGCTCTGATTACTTTGTGTATTGGCTGAAGCCGACACCCCAACAGCAGGGTTTAGCTGTGTACTGTACAGGTAGGTCACCGTTCCCCAGTGACACAGCAGTGTGGTAGTTGTGGGGAAATTCTGAGATGTCCTGGGTCACCAACACACACCATGGGCTGAGTTTTCCAGTCGGCTGCCCTGCCCGTGGTCTGTGATCACCTTTCCCGTATCCCCCTTCACACCTGGGTCAGAATGAAACTGCCCAGTCTGACCTGAGACAGAGATCATAGAACACAGAACAGTACAGCACAGCACAGGCCCTTCAGCCCACAGTGTTGTGCAGACCTACTCTGAGATCAATCTCACCCTTCCCTCCTACATAACCCTCCATGTCTCTGTCATCCACATACGTATGAGTTTGTTAAACGCCCCGAATGTATCTGTCTGCTCCACACACCCACCACTCTCTGTGCAAAGAACTTAACCTCTGATATCCCACCCCATACTTTCTTCCAGTCACTTTAAAATGACTCCCCCTGGTATTAGCCGCTTCCTCCCTGGGGAAACAGTCTCTGGCTGTTTACTCAATCATCCTCCTTCACTCCAAAGAGAAAAGCCCTCACTCACTCCACTCACTCAAACTCTCCTCACAAGACCTGCTCTCTAATTCAGACATTGTCCTGGTAAATCTATTCTGCACTCTCTCTAAAGCTTCCACATCCTTCCTACAATGAGGTGACCTGAGACCCCCCCCCCCCCCCCATCCCTGGACTGCTCTGTCACACACAGGGACCACGTGAAGATCATTGGGGGAGGGGGGAGGGGGCGTTGAGGAGAATGGAGGGGTAGGAGGGGAATGACTGTGGTGGACGGAATTGGGAAAGTGGGGAGGAGGGAGACTGGTGGCGAGAGAAAGGGGAGTGAGGGAGAGGTAGGAGGAATGAGGGCAATAGAGGGAGATTGTTGGTGGGGATGGGAGAGATGTCTGGGGTACAAAATGGGGACTGGAGGAAGGAGGGGTGCTGAGAGGTAGCCATTGTGAGGGTGGCGAGGTGAGAGACGATGGATGCTGGATGGTCAACAGCTCAGGAATTGATGGTGGGGATCATTGAAGGGAGCGTTGATCCCCACGGTCAGTCCCAGAATTTCATCCCGACTCCGAATGACGGGAGTCACCCGTAGTGATGAAGATTTTGGATGAGACTCAGTGGTAGGAGAGAGGTACAATGTTTCAGTGATTTTCTCTCTCCCACGTCTCTGTTCCTTTATCCTAGACCTGGGGATTTCTCCAAGGGAACAGGCCAAAGGCTCATTGACTGGAGGGACCACCCAGGAACCGCCCTCTGTCCCATCGGGAGTCACATCCTCGGGTACCAAGTCCTGTGACTGGGGGAGGGGGGGGGTCATTCCACAACTCTGTGACCTACAGGCTCTCATGAGCTGATTCAGTCGTTATCTGTGTTTCTCAGTGGGATGTGAACAATGGAGTCCGTTCTATCCCCACTGACAATCTCAGGAGTACATGAGGTGATTCACTCATCCGGAATGACCTGTCTTGGACGGAGGCCGGTCTGGAAGACATGTGGAGATGGCTCAGTGACAGAGCAGGGGGGCTGAGACCTGGTGCTCAGGGGTGGAGGAAATGAAAGTGTCTGGTGGGTGAGGTTTGGAGTGACGTTCAGGCTGGATATTTTCACTATTTGTTTAATTGTTACCGTCGCTGTCTGTAAGGAGTTTGTACATTCTCCCTGTGACTGTGTCGGTTTCCTCCCACATTACAAAGACGTCTGGGTTAGTAGGTTAATTGGTCACATGGGTGGTGGGGCTCGTTGGGCCGGTTACTGTGCTGTATCTCTAAATAATTGATGGCCCAGTCCATCACGGATAAAGCCCTCCCCATCATTGAGCATATCGACATGGAGCGTTGTCAGCATCCATCATCAGGAACCTCCACCCCCCAGGACATGCTCTCTTCATGTTGTTGCCATCAGGAAGAAGATACAGGAGCCTCAGGACCCACAGCACCAGGGTCAGGAACAGTTATTACCCCTCAGACATCAGGCTCTGGAACCAGAGGGGATAACTTCACTCAACACTCACCCCATTCCTCAACTGTTCCCACAACCTATGGACTCACTTTCAAGGACTTTTCACCTCATATTCTCAATACTTATTGCTTATTTATATATTTTTCTTTTCTATTTGCACAGTTTGTTGTCTTCTGCACAATGTCTGTCTGCATGGGTGTTAGAACAGCATGGACTTGTTGGGCCGAAAGGACCCGTTACCCTGCTGTACATTTCACTGAATGAGTAAATATTTTTAACTAATCTAAAGGAAATATAAGTTTTCCACTGCACTGTTGCTGTAAAACAACAAATTTCCGGTGATGTTAAATGGTGGTAATTAGTCTGATTCTGAGGATATATAAAAATGTGTAGAAGATTACGAGGGGTACAGATAGGGTCGACTCAGAGTCAAAGTAAAATTTATTATCAAAGTACTTATTTGTCACCATATACTACCCTGAGATTCATTTTATTACAGTCATTTACAGGAAAATAAAGAAATACAACAGAATTTATGAAAAACTATACAAAAACAAAGACTGACAAACAAGCAATGTGCAAAAGAAGGCAAATTCTGCAAATAAAATGTTCAATAATACTGAGATGATGAGTTGTAGATTCCTTGAAAGTGAGTCTGTCGGTTGTGGAATCAGTTCAGAGTTGATGTGAGTGAAGTTATCCACACGGGTCAGGAGTCTGATGGTTGTGGGGTGATAAATGTTCCTGAAGCTGGTGGTGTGGGACCTCCTGCTGGAAATATTACCACTGATCAGGGGTGAATATAACTAGAGGACATAGATTTATGGTCAGTGGTAAGAGATTCAGGATGAGAATCAGGTTTGTTATCACTAATGTATCTTGTGAAATTTGTTGTTTTTGGCAGCAGTACAGTGCAAGACAAAAAATATTCCTGTACGTTCCAAACAAAAATAAACTAAATAAATAGTGCATAAAGAGGAATCGTGAGGGGTTGTGTTCAGGAATTACAGAAGAACCCCGAAAGAATGAACGACAAAAAAACATTAGAACCCCAAAGGCCTCTCCCCCCTCCCACACAGAAGCAGCAGCATCAACAAATCAACCTTCCCCTCCACCCCTGCCCATTTCAGCAAAAATGCATCAGCGCCCACCACCCACCAAGAAATAGCAAAGCAGCCAAAAAGAGACCACGATCTGCACTCAACAAAAACTGTTGTTCACCGGACAGTTCGACATGCCACAGGCGTGCGTGTGCGTGCGCTATCTCCCCCCCTCCCCTCTCCATCCCCCTCCCCACCCTCCTCCCGCTCCCTCTCCCTCCTCACCCTCACTCTCCTCACTCTCACATTAACAAGTGTCTGAAAGGAGATGCTGTCCAAGTTGCATGCCATCTTGTCAATGTCTCCCATCCACTACATAATGTACTGGGTGGGTTCTGCAGCTTGCAGATAGGCCATCGTCCGATCCTTACTGGACATGAGGAAGGTGAAGAACCAGTGATTGAAAGTGTGGATCGAGCTGAGGCTCAAGTGTTGGAGAGGCCCATTGCATGCAGAGGAGAGAGAATCCTGGAGCTGTGGCAGTGACTCGGTCAGGGTCACCAGGTATCTCCTCATGGTGGAAAGGGTGGAGTGTAGAATACGTAGGGAGAAGCAGGAAGAGAAGCAGTCAATTGAATTGATGGGCTCACAGAATGCATCACTGATTACATTAACTTCTGTGTGGACTGCAAGAACTGTCCTTTTTTATTCAAATAACAAGCCATGGGTGACAAAGGACATTAAGGACATCCTGAACACTAAAAAGAGGGCGTTTAGAGATGGAAATAGGGAGGAGCTGATGGCAATACAGAGGGACCTGAAAGCCAGGATCAGGGAGGCTAAAAACAGGTACAGAAGGAGCTTGAGTGGAAACTCCAGCAGAACAACATGAGAGAGGTCTGAAGGGTGATGAGGACCATCACTAGGTTCCGGCAGACTAGCAACAGAGGAGCGGAAGGCAGTGTGGACAGGGCCAATGAACTTAACCTGTTCTTTAACAGATTTGACATTGTGGCCCCTGCCCATCCCACACATGAGCCATCTGTTGTCGGCCCCCAACCAACACATATTCCACTCTCCCCTCCTACCCCTCCTCACAGTCCCCCAACCTGCTCTTGTGACTATACCCCTCCCCCACGCGAAACCACCACGGTGGGCTTCACGGCTGAACAGGTGAGAAGACAGCTGAAACGTCTCAACCCAAGCAAGGCTGCAGGACCGGATGTTGACAGAACCAGGGAGCTCAAAACCTGTGCTCCTCAGCTATGTGGAGTACTTCGCCATGTCTTCAACCTGAGCCTGAGGCTCCGGAGGGATCCTGTGCTGTGGAAGACGTCCTACCTCGTCCCTGTGCTGAAGACGCCGCACCCCAGCGGCCTCAATGACTACAGACCGGTGGTATTGACCTCCCACATCATGAAGACCCTGGAGAGACTTGTTCTGGAGCTGCTCCAGCCTATGGTGAGGCCACACTTAGATCCCCTCCAGTTCACCTACCAGCCCCGACTAGGAGTTGAGGATGCCGTCGTCTACCTGCTGAACCGTGTCTACGCCCACCTGGACAAGCCAACAAGCACTGTGAGGGTCATGTTTTTTGATTTCTCCAGTGCTTTCAACACCATCCGCCCTGCTCTGCTGGGGGAGAAGCTGACAGCGATGCAGGTGGATGCTTCCCTGGTATCATGGATTCTTGATTACCTGACTGGCAGACCACAGTACGTGTGCTTGCAACACTGTGTGTCCGACAGAGTGATCAGCAGCACTGGAGCTCCACAGGGGACTGTCTTGTCTCCCTCTCTCTTCACCATTTACACCTTGGACTTCAACTACTGCACAGAGTCTTGTCATCTTCAGAAGTTTTCGGATGACTCTGCCATAGTTGGATGCATCAGCAAGGGAGATGAGGCTGAGTACAGGGCTACGGTAGGAAACTTTGTCACATCACAGCAGAATTATCTGCAGCTTAATGTGATAAAGACTAAGGAGCTGGTGGTAGACCTGAGGAGAGCTAAGGTACCGGTGACCCCTGTTTCCATCCAGGGGGTCAGTGTGGACATAGTGGAGGAATACAAATACCTGGGGATACGAATTGACAATAAACTGGACTGGTCAAAGAACACTGAGGCTGTCTACAAGAAGGGTCAGAGCTGTCTCTATTTCCTGAGGAGACCGAGGCCCTTTAACATCTGCCGGACGATGCTGAGGTTGTTCTACGAGTTTATGGTGGTCGGTGCTATCATGTTTGCTGTTGTGTGCTGGGGCAGCAGGCTGAGGGAAGCAGACACCAACAGAATCAACAGACTCATTCGTAAGGCCAGTGATGTTGTGGGGATGGAACTGGACTCTCTGACAGTGGTGTCTGAAAAGAGTTTACTGTCTAAGTTGCATGCCATCTTGGACAATGTCTCCCATCCACTACATAATGTACTGGTTGGGCACAGGAGTACATTCAGCCAGAGACTCATTCCACCAAGATGCAGCACAGAGCGTCATAGGAAGTCATTCCTGCCTGGGGCCATCAAACTTTACAACTCCTCCCTTGGAGGGTCAGACACTCTGAGCCAATAGGCTGGCCCTGGACTTATTTCCTGGCATAATTTACATATTACTATTTAATTGTTTATGGTTTTATTACTATTAATTATTTATGGTGCAACTGTAACGAAAACCAATTTCCCCCAGGATCAATAAAGTATGACTATGTCAGTGTCAGAGAGATGACACCATCTCACAGTGAAAGGAGAGACTGACAGTCACTGTGACGATGTTACAATCTGCTGCGTCACTTTTTATTCTGAGATTCTCCGACTCGAGAATCGGCAGAAAACTCTCCCCACCACCGAGAGAGAGAGTGTGATCGCTCGACCACAGAGACCTCCATCCATACATCCGCCACAGCGAAATCCTGATGTTCCTTTTCCCACGACACCTCAGTCAGCAACATCGGCCTGGAATCAGTTATTCACAGGGCCGCACCCCGGAGGCTCCATCTTCCCAGCCGTGCGTGGAGAATGTCAACGGTCAGGCAGGGAGCTCCAGGGGCGGGTGATCATCCGCCATAAAAAACAGTTTCAGTGCTGTTGCAGATCAGGACCTCGATAGAACCCCAGCCACCTTGAAAAGGGGAAAAGGAGACAGTAAAGAGAGGAATTTAAGCTGTTTCCACAGATGAGCTTGAAGAAGCAGCCGCCATCTTAACTCCACCCATTGGTCACAGAGAGGAACGGAGGAATGACTGAGGAGTTGCACGGTGACTGATGAGACAAAGAAACGACCGGAGTGGGATTTGAGTAATTCAGTGGACAGAAGGAAATGGGTGAAAACACACAGGAGAGAGGGATGGAGAGAGGTGGGATGTTGGAGTGGGAGGAATGAGGTGAGTGAAGAGAGAGTGATGACTGTGTAAGGAGAGTTGGGCAGAGAGATCAGTGAGAGTGACACTCCAACTGGAGGGAGGGAAGGAGAGACTGACAAGAGAGAGATGCAGACAGAGTGAATGCCGAGAGAGGGAGATGTGAGGAGAGAGGTTTGAGAGACAAGGGTCGAGGTATTAAAGAGCAAAGGAGAGGGGAGTGTGTGTATTTCAGAGCAAAGGTTTGTCCTGGACTTGAGCCTCCTGATCCTGCTGTTGAGTTCCTTCCTGATCTAATGTAAAACTTGTCCACTACTTTACCCTTCCTTTCAATATCTTCTTATTACAGATTCCCAGTCAGACACAGCTGCAGAACCCCAGGCATCGACAACTGGAGAACCAGGTCCGGGTTTGACCACCACCCCAGCAGGGTCTGTGATCTCAGGTACAGATTCCCAATCTGATACAACTCAGGATCCTCAGGTAGCAGCAATGGGGAGAAACTGGTCCAAGTTTCTTCACCACCCCATCAGGGTCTGTGAGCTGAGGTATCTGTGGTGGGTGGGGGGACGGGTGAATGAATGGAGCAATCTCTCCCCCCTTCAGTCCTTGATACTCACCTGGGCTTTGTCTGAGAGAAGTGTCCAGTCATAGGAGTTTTGGGAGGGAGAGTTGGTGAACAGGGACAGGATGGTTTTGGTTTATTTTCAAAATAAGAGACCTCTTTGTCAAATTGTTGTTCTGGTGGATACCCATTTTAATTCTGTGTCCCACTCCCACTCTGACATGACAGTCCATGGCTGACACAATGAGAGCACCCTCAGGTTCGAAGAGCAACGCCTCATATTCTGTCTGGGTAGCGTCCACCCTGATGCTCTGAATATTGATTTCCCTAACTTTTGCTAGTTTCTCCTCTCTTCCACTTCTCTCTTTTTCCATTCCTATTCTGACTCCCCTCTTAGTCCTTCTCTTCTCCTCATCTGCTCATCTCTTCCATCTGGTCCCCCTCTTTAATCCGTTGTCCACTGTCTTGTCTCATTGGATTTCTCCTTCTTCAGCCCTTTACCTCTTCCACATATCACCTCCCAGCTTCTCGCATCATCCTGTTCGCTCACCCAGACATAGTCTGACTCTTTTGGTTTCAACGATCACCTACCAGCTTGTACACTTTCCACCTTCTTACTGTCGCTTCTGCCCTCTTCCTTTCCGGTCCCGATGAAGTATCTCAGCCCAAAACACCGACTGTTTATTCTTCTTCACAGGTGCTGCCTGACTTTCTCAGTTCCTTCAGTATTTTGTCTGTGTTGCTCTAGATTTACAGCATCTGCAGAATTCCTCGTCTGTACAAATTATTGTCCCTGTTGTGTTGTTTAAGCTCTGCATTTCCCATGTCTCTGTTACTTTGTTCCAGAACTGGAGACTTCCACACTGGAACAGTCTACAGGATTGTCTACTGGAGAACACACCCAGGAACTGTCCTCTGTCCCAGCGGGAGACACATCCTCAGGTACCAAGTCTCAGTCGGTCTGTGTTCATGCAGTCTCTGTCACTCTGTGAGGTTGAACCTCCCGTGGACCAGTTCACCTACTGGATGTACAGTGCATTGTGGGGAGGGGTGTGAATGATGGAGTCAGTGGTTCCTCTCTCCTGTCTGCTGTGTTGGGTTTGGTGAGTCGTGAGGGATGAGGCTCTGTTGGGGGTTGGAGAGAGTGGGGTGGGAGGAATGAACAGAGAGGGGTGGAGTGACACAGGAGGGAGGGGAGGAGTGATGGAGGTGAAAGGGGAGGATGGTCACAGAGAGGAAGGAGGAATGACTGTGAGGAGTTGCACGGTGACTGATGAGACATAGAAATGACCGGAGTGGGATTTGAGTAAATCAGTACATGGACAGAAGGACATGGGTGAAAACACACAGGAGAGGGGGATTGAGAGAGAGGTGGGATGCTGGAGTGGGAGGAACGTGGTGAGTGAAGAGAGAGTGATGACTGTAAGGAGATTTGGGCAGAGAGATCAGTGAGAGTGACACTCCAACTGGAGGGAGGGAAGGTGAGACTGACGAGAGTGATGCAGACAGTGAATGCCAGAAGAGGGAGATGTGAGAAGCGGGATTTGAGAGTGAAGGGGAGAGGTATTAAAGAGCAAAGGAGAAGGGAGAGTGTGTATTTAACAGAACAGATTTGACCTGGACTTGAGCCTCCTGTTCCTGCTGTGGAGTTCCTTCCTGATCTAATATAAACTTTGTTTACTGCATTACCCGTCCTTTGTATATCTTCTTATTACAGATTCCCAACCAGACACAACTCATAAACCCCAGGGAACAGTGACCCGAGAACCTGGTCTGGGTTTGACCATCACCACAGCAGGATCTTCAAGCTCACTTACAGATCCCCAGATAGACATAACTCCAAAACCCCAGGGAACAGCGACAGGTAAACCTGGTTGAAGTTTGACCATCACACGAGCAGGGTCTGTGAGTTCAGACACAACTCGGGAACCCCAGGGATCAGTGACAGGAGCATCTGGTCCAGGTCTGACCAACACCCCAGCAGGATCTTTGAGGTCAGGTACAGATCCCCAGTTGGACACAATTCAGGAAACCAAGGGTCTGTAAACTCAGGTATCCATGGTGGGGGTCATTGAAGGGAATGATCTTTCCCTTCTTCAGTCCTCAATATTCATCTAGGCTTTGACTGAGAGTAGTGACAGCCATTCACAAGGGAGATTTCCCATTCCCACATGTCTATCCGAGGCCTCCTTCGCTGACATGATGAGGCCAAATTCAGATTGGAAGGGCAACACTTCATACTGTGTCTGGATAGCGTCCAAACTGATGGCATGAACATTGATTTCTCTAACTTCCGGTAATTTATACCCCTTCCAATTCCCTCTCTTTCCATCTCTTTTTGACTCCCCTGTTAGCCCTTCTCTTCTGCTCACCTGCCCATCATCTCCCTCTGGTCCTCCTCCTCAATTCCTTTATTCTCTAACCACTGTCCTCTCTTTGGATTACTCCTCTTCAGCCCTTTACCTCCTCCACATATCACCTCCCAGCTTCTCAAATCACCCCCTCCCTCACCCATCCACCTTCCCACTCACCTGGCTTCACCTATCACCTGCCAGCTGTACTCCACCCCACCTCTTTATTCTGGCTTCTTCCCCCTTCCTTTCCAGTGCTGATGAAGGGTCTCAGCCCGAAACATTCACTGTTTATTCCCCTCCAGAGATGCAGCCTGACCTGCTGAGTTCTTCCAGCATTTTGTGTGTGTTGCTGTGGATTTTCAGAATCTCTCATCTTTATGAATTATTGTCCCTGTTTAATCTCTGCCACTCTCCCATGTCTCTGTAACTTTGTTCCAGACCTGGAGGTTTCCACAATGGATCAGCCCGATGGATCATCTACAGGACAACCCACTCCATCACCATCCTCTGTCTCAGTGGGAGAGACATCCTCAGGTATTAGATCTTGTGTCCATCAGGGACTCTCAGTCTCTCGCTCTGTGATGTTGAACTTCTCATAGACCAATTCAGCTGTTGGATGTGCATCGTAACGGGCTGCCAATGAGTGTTCAGTTATTCCTTCCCTCCTGTCTGTGTGAAATTTCTGCTCTGTCCAAGATTACTCACAGTTGGTGTACTTTGTTGTGGAGAAGAATAAGCCCCTTTGTCTGAGGTGGTCCATGGGGCCGGGTAAGATGGGTTGTCAGGGAGAGGATGAGGACAGAAACCCGGGGATTTAATGAGAGAGGGGTTCACTGGGGAAGTGTCTGTCAACCTTTGGAATGACGGAGATCTGGTTCAGAATCAGAGGGGTATGTCTACTGACCGACATCCGGGGGACCGATGAGGTTTGTGGAGCAAAGATCACGGAATACGGGTGTAGGTCTGGAGCTTCAGAGAATGAGGGGATAAGGTTTACTAAATTATGAGGAGTACAGATAGGGTGCATGCAAGCAGGCTACTTCCACTGAGGTTGAGTGAGGCCAGAACTGGAGGTCACAGGTTAAGAGTGAAAGGTGAAATGTTTAAGGGGAACATGAGAGGGAACGTTTTCACTGTGAGGGTGGTGTGAGTGTGGAACAAGCTGCTGACAGATGTGGTGGATGTGGGTTTGATTTCAACATCAAAGGGAAGTTGGGATGAATACACGGATGGGAGGGGAATGGACGGCTCTGTTCTGGGTGCAGGTTGATGGGACGATGAGGAATATTAGTTCAGCATGGACTAGATAGGCCAAAGGGCCTGTTTCTATGCTGTAGTGCTCTATGACTGTGATAACTTTGAGTGAGCGGATAGTGGTGGCTGGGAGGGGGTTGTGAGGGGGAAGGGAGGGAATTAGGTCACTGAAGGAAGACTGGAGGTGAGGATAGGAGAGAGGTCTGGGGTGTGTGATGGAGAGGATGGGAGGGGAAGAGGAGTGGAATCAGTCGGAATCCGGTTTAATATCACTCTTTAAAAAAATTAAGTAAGTTTGAATTGAATTGACTTTATTTCTTACATCCTTCACCTACATGAGTAAAAATCATTTACGTTACGTCTATGTCTGAATGTGTAATGTACAAATTATAGTAATTTGTAATAAATAGTATGTACAGTAAGATATACAACAGAACAGAGTATATAGCTTTGAATTACAATTCTGTAAGCATAAATTAATCAGTCTGAAGGCCTGGTGGAAGAAGCTGTCCTGGAGCCTGTTGGTCTTGGCTTTTACGCTGCGGTATCATTTTCTGGATGGTAGTAGCTGGAACTGTTTGTGGTTGGGGTGACTCAGGTCCCCAAGGATCCTTCGGGCCCTTTTTACACATGTGTCTCTGTAAACGTCCTGAATAGTGAGAAGTTCACGTCCACAGATGCGCTGGGCTGTCCGCACCACTCTCTGCAAAATCCTGCAATTGAGGGAAATACAGTTCCTCTCCCAGGCAGTGATGCAGCCAGTCACGATGCTCTTAATTGTGCCCCTGCAGAAAGTCCTTCGGATTTGGGGACTCATGCTGAACTTCCCCGACTGTCTGAGGTAAAGGAGCCACTGTTATGTTTTTTTCAATACACAGCCGATATGTACAGACCAAGTAAGGTCCTTTGTGATGTGTATACCGAGGAACTTAAAGCTGTTCACCTTCTCAACTCCAGATGCATTGATGTCAGTAGGGGCTAGCCTGTCTCCATTCCTCCTGTCGTCCACAACCAACTCCTTTGTTTTTGCAACATTGAGGGAGAGGTTGTTTTCTTGATACCACTGTGTCAGTGTGATGACTTCTCTGTAGGCTGACTCGTTATTATTTGAGATAAGGCCAATCAATGTAGTATGACACAAAAGTTGTGGGTGTTGTGGATAGTGTGGAAGGCTGTCAGAGGTTACAATGGGACATTGATAGGTTGCAAAACAGCTGAGAAGTGGCAAATGGAGTTTAACCGAGATAAGTGTGAGGTGGTTCATTTTGGTAGGTCAAATATGATGGCAGAATATAGTATTAATGATAAGACCCTTGGCAGTGTGGAGGATCAGAGGGATCTTGGGGTCCGAGTCCACAGGACACTCAAAGCTGCTACACAGATTGACTCTGTGGTTAAGATGGCATACGGTGCATTGGCCTTCACCAATCGTGGGATTGAGTTTAAGAACCCGGAGGTAATGTTGCAGCTATATAGGACCCTGGTCAGACCCCACTTGGAGTACTGTACTCAGTTCTGGTCACCTCACTACAGGAAGGACGTGGAAACCATAGAAAGGGTGCAGAGGAGATTTACAAGGATGTTGCCTGGGTTGGGGAGCGTGCCTTACCAAGCCTTTGGAGTTAGTTTTCTTTTGTGTTTAGTCTGAAGGTGGCTATATATATTGTTTTTTTTCAGTTTTTGTCTTGTTTTGAGGTAAATAAAAGCACCTCAATCTCGTTTTGCAACTAAAGCCATCTTGTTATTTTTCTTAAACAATTGACCCACAGTTTTTGTGACAAAGTCAATAGGATCATAACATTTTAAGTAACGTTTGGATATTAAACACATAGCACATATTATCCCCATATGAACATATAAAATCATTGCAACCACCAATATCGCTGAATCAGTGGGAGCTCTGGGCTTGTTTCCCTGCAACAAGGGGTGATGGGAGAGACAGCCATACTCGAACGGATTTCCTTATGTCCAGTCGATTCTGCAATTTAGTTTTCGTTGCACTCATTGCAGAGATATGATGTTGGAAATGGAAGCAACGTTTTCAGTGCTTTTGTGGCTGTCTCAGGATTTTCAGCCTTGACTTTGATCCAGAATGCCGGCAGAGATGTTATGTCAGACATACTTTTCAGCCCGCCGTCATTTGCAAGCTCGAGGAGTTGATCTTCTTCCTGCGCTGACACGAATGATGCGTGCGTAATGACCTCGCGTGCGTTCAAGCTCAACAGTGGGCGTGACAGGGAATGAGGAAAGGTGCAGCTGACTCATATCGCCAAATCATATCGTTTCCTCGCGGCCCGGTAGCACATGTTTTGCAGCACGGTGGTTGGGGACCGCTGTTGTAAAGTGTTGCTCCTCCACATTGAGGGTGGCCTCATCTTGACCCAAGACGCACCTCCACACCTCTGCAACATCTGTTCACAGGTTGTGGCTTTCCATTCCAAGGCATCAGAGATGTCCTCCTCATTTAAAGAACGGAGTTTCCCTCCCTCACCCGCATCTCCTCCATTTCATGTACATCTGCACTCACTCTATCTTCCCACCATCATAATAGTGATTGAGTCCTTCTTGTCCTCACCTACCACCCATCAGACTCCCCATCCGACAAATTATGCTCTGTAACTTCAGCCATATCCAAAGAGATCAGACCACTGAACATACCTTTACCTTCTCCACCCCCCACCCTTCTGCTTTTCACAGTGGTCGCTCCTTCCACAATTGCCTTGTCCATTGGACTCTCCCCACTAATCTCCCTCCTGGCACTTATCCCTGCAAGTGGCCAAGGTGCTATATCTGCCCCTACACCTCCTCCCTCACCTCCATTCAGGGCTCCAAACAGGTGAGGCAACACTTCAACCATGAATCTGCTGTCTATTGTGTCCGGTGTTCCCGGTGTGGCCTCCTCTACATTGGTGAGGCCTGTCGTAAGCTGGGGGAACAGCTTCTCCAGCACCTCCGCACTATCCACCATACGCGGGATTTCCCGATGGCCAAACATTTTAATTACTATTCCCATTCCTGTTCCGACATGTCGATCCATGGTCTCCTCTTGTGCCAAGATGAGTCCACCCTCAAGGTCGAGGAGCAACACCTTATATTCCTTCTGTGTACCCTCCAACCTGATGGTATGAATATCGATTTCTCCTTCTGCTGAACAAAATTCCCCCTCCTCCTACTTCCTCTACTCTCCACTCTGACCTTTTACTACTTCTCACCTGACTATTACTTACCCCTGGGTCACATCCTCCTCTCCTTTCTCCTATTGTCCACTCTGGTCTCCTATCAGATTCTTTCTTCTCCAGCCCTTGACCTTTCCCACCCACTTGTCTTCACCCGTCACCTTCCAGCCAACCTCTCTCTCCTCCCCCCGCCTTTTAATTCAGGCATCTTCCCCCTTCCCTCTCAGTCCTGAACAAGTGTCTTGGCCTGAGTCATTGAGAGTTTACTCTTTTCCATAGATGTTGCCTGACCTGCTGAGTTCCTCCAGAATTTTGTGTGTGTTGCTTTGGATTTCCAGCATCTGCAGATTTTCTTGTGTTTGTTACAGTAATAAATAAGTGCATTGATAATAAATTTAATCTGAACATTAAACTTTGATGCATCTTCTATTGAAAATGTCCTGGATGGTGTGGAGGATGGTGTCTGTGATGGATCTGGCTGAGTTTACAACTCTCTGCAGCTTTTTCCGATCCTGTGCAGTGGCCCCTCCACACCAGACGGTGATGCACCCAGTCAGAATCCTCTCCACAGTACATCTGTAGAAACTTGCTAGCCATTGGTAACCAGGCAAATCACCTCAAACTCCTAATGAGATATAGCTGCTGGCGTGCCTTCTTCATGATTGTGTCAATGTGTGGGGCCCAGAATAGATATTTAGTAACATTGACAGCATCTCTCCACCCACCACCTCCCAACCCGTTCCGCATTACCTACGTCCACTGACCGATTTGCATCTGTGAAATGTTACTTTGTGTCTGTCATAATGAAATGTCCTTTGTTCTCTCATGGAAAATTAAGCAGTGGGATGTTTCTATTAGAATTGTAGTGGTTGCAACACCAATAGACAATTATTCAGAAGATATAGTACAGGGACGTGTAAATCAGCCCAGCAGCCCCATGACAGTGATTGATGGTGTTTGGGGAGTGTTGTACAATAGATGGTCAAGATGGTGTCTGGGGAGTGTTATACAGTAGATGGTCAAGATGGTGTCTGGGGAGTGTTGTACAGTAGATGGTCAAGATGGTGTGTGGGGAGTGTTGTACAGTAGATGGTCAAGATGGTGTCAGGGGAGTGTTGTACAATAGATGGCCAAGATGGTGACTGGGGAGTGTTGTACAATAGATGGTCAAGATGGTGCCTGGGGAGTGTTGTACAGTAGATGGTCAAGATGGTGTGTGGGGAGTGTTGTACAATAGATGGTCAAGATGGTGTGTGGGGAGTGTTGTACAATAGATGGTCAAGATGGTGTCAGGGGAGTGTTGTACAATAGATGGTCAAGATGGTGTCTGGGGAGTGTTGTACAATAGATGGTCAAGATGGTGTCTGGGGAGTGTTGTACAATAGATGATCAAGATGGTGCCTGGGGAGTATTGTACGACAGATGGTCAAGATGGTGTGTGGGGAGTGTTGTACAGTAGATGGTCAAGATGGTGCCTGGGGAGTATTGTACGACAGATGGTCATGATGGTGACTGGGGAGTGTTGTACAATAGATGGTCAAGATGGTGACTGGGGAGTGTTCCAGCAAGTAAAGACCCAGAGCAATCAAGCGTTCCTCATATGATAACCCTTTCATTCCCAGATTCATCCTTGTCAACCCCCTTTGAGCCTCTCCAATGCCAGCACATCCTTTCTTTGAGGAGGAGCCCAAAACTAAATATTCATCTGGGCTTTGACTGAGAGTAGTGACTGGTTACAGACATTCACGAGGGAGAGTCGCTGAACAGGGACTGGATGGTTTTGTTATCTCTTCAGATCCGAGACCTCCTTTTCAAATTGTTTCAGTGGCTACCCATTTCAATACAACTTCCCATTCCCATTCCAACAAGGCCTCCTCCACTGACATGATGAGGCCAAACTCAGATTGGAGGGGCAACGCTTCATATTGTGTCTGTGTAGCCTTCATACTGACAGCATGAACATTGATTTCTCAAACTTCTGGTAATGACCCCTCATTCTTCACCATTCCCTACCTCCTTTTCCTTCTCTCACCTAATCTCCTTGCCTGCCCATCACCTTCCTCTGGTGCTTCTCCCCCCTTTTCTTTCTTCCATGGCCTTCTGTCCTCTCCTATTAAATTCCCCCTTCTCCAGCCCCGTATCTCTTTCACATATCAACTTTCCAGCTCTTTACTTCACCCCTCCCTCTCCTGGTTTCTCCTATCACCTTGTGTTTCTCCCTCCTCTCCCCCTACCTTCGAACTCTGACTTCTCATCTTTTTTTCTCCAGTCCTGCTGAAGTGTCTAGGCCCAAAACGCTGAATGTTTTTCCATAGATGCTGCCTGGGCTGCTAAGTCCCTCCAGCATTTTGTGTGTGTGGCAGAAACACTGATTTCTCTGCTGGCGGTAATTTCTACTCCTACCACTTCTCTCTATTTCCATTCCCATTCCAGCTCCCCTCTTAGCCCTTCTCCTCTCCTCACCTGCCCATCATCTCCCTCTGTCCCTCTCCTTCATTCCTTTATTCTCTGGTCCACTGTCCTCTCCGATTGGATTAGTCCTTCAGCCCTTCACCTCTTCCACATATCACCTCCCAGCTTCTCAAATCACCCCCTCCCTCACCCACCCACCTTCCCAGTCACCTGGCTTCACCTATCACCTGCCAGCTGTACTCCTCCCCATCTCTTTATTCTGGCTTCTTCCCCCTTCCTTTCTAGTGCTGATGAAGGGTCTCAGCCCAAAACATTCACTGTTTATTCCCCTCCAGAGATGCAGCCTGACCTGCTGAGTTCTTCCAGCATTTTGTGTGTGTTGCTCTGGATTTTCAGCATCTGCAGAATCTCTCATCTTTATGAATTATTGTCCGTGTTTAATCTCTGCCACTCTCCCATGTCTCTGTTACTTTGTTCCAGACCTGGAGGTTTCCACAATGGATCAGCCCGATGAATCATCTACAGGACAACCCACCCCATCACCATCCTCTGTCTCAGTGGGAGAGACATCCTCAGGTATTACATCTTGTGTCCATTGGGGTCTCTCAGTCTCTCGCTCTGTGATGTCGAACTTCTCATAGACCAATTCAGCTGTTGGATGTGCATTGTAATGGGCTGCCAATGAGTGTTCAGTTATTCCTTTCCTCCTGTCTGTGTGAAATTTCTGCTCTGTCCAAGATTACTCACAGTTGGTGTGCTTTGTTGTGGAGAAGAATAAGTCTCTTTGTCTGAGGTGGTCCATGAGGCCGGGTAAGATGGGTTGTCAGGGAGAGGATGAGGACAGAAACCCAGGGATTTAGTGGGAGAGGGGTTCACTGGGGAAGTGTCTGTCAACCTTTGCAATGATGGAGATCTGGTTCGGAATCAGATGGGTATGTCTACTGACTGACATCGGGGGGACTGACAAGGTTTGTGGAGCAAAGATCACAGAATACGGGTATAGGTCTGGAGCTTCAGAGAATGAGGGGATAAGGTTTACTAAATTATGAGGGGTACAGATAGCGTACATGCAAGCAGGCTACTTCCACTGAGGTTGAGTGAGACCAGAACTAGAGGTCACAGGTTAAGAGTGAAAGGTGAAATGTTTAAGGAGAACATGAGAGGGAATGTCTTCACTCTGAGGGTGGTGTGAGTGTGGAACAAGCTGCCGACAGATGTGGTGGATGTGAGTTTGATTTCAACATCAAAGGGAAGTTTGGATGAATACATGGATGGGAGGGGAACGGACGGCTCTGTTCTGGGTGCAGTTTGATGGGACGATGAGGAATATTAGTTCAGCATGGACTAGATGGGCCAAAGGGCCTGTTTCTATGCTGTAGTGCTCTATGACTGTGATAACTAGGAGTGAGTGGATAGTGGTGGCAAGGAGGCAGGGAGTGAAAGAGGTGTGAGGGGGAAGAGGAGGGAACAAGGATGGAGGTGTCTTTGAAGGAAGACTGGAGGTGGGAATGGGAGAGAGGATGGGAGGGGAAGAGAAATGGAATCAGAGTCAATTAGGTTTAATATCACTGCTTAAAAATTAATTAAGTATTGAATTGACTTTATTTCTTACATCCTTCACATAAATGAGGAGTCAGGTCACTCGTCTGAGTGCTACTGGTACCATGTAACCCAGTACTACCTGTCGCATGGTCGGGTGGTCGGCAACTAAACCAGCTCCCCCATCAGGCTTGCCTGGCGAGGAGGATGGCTGGACACCCTGCAGGATGAAAAACAAGATCTGTCAAAGGGCGGATGAACCCTGTCGTAGGGTCAATGGCCATCTAGCAAACACGTGTCGTGAAGCACGGGAAGGGCATCCTTTGCATCGAAGCTCGGTCTGGCCATTCACTGCGACAGAACTTCCCCCAGCCGTCTTGGACCCCACCGTGCTGCTGGATCCGGGATGGGATGTCGAGAGGGTGGGTCTGGACCTGTGCAACCCCCTACTCACCTAGAATCCATTCACGCACACGCTGTTCCCTTCTGAGGAGTGGGGTATCCTCAACACACCCAAGTCCTGTAGAAACGGACAAGTGGTGAAACAGTAGGCTTGACCAGCTGGGAGCCGTAGTCACAAGTCTGCATGCAGGCGGCAGGGGGAGAGTGGTCACACATGGATTACAGAGCGGAGATCCGGTGAGGCAGCACCCTCTGTGTCTGAGCAGCCCTGTTTAGGGAGGCACTGCTCACCCTACAATTAGGGAAGGGCCTAGAAAAGGTGGCTCAAACAAAGCCCGCTCACACCAACCTGGCCAGTCTGCCGCGGCTGGCGGGTCGTTCAACTCTAGCGGTAAGAATCACAATCAGAATCTGATCATCGCCTCATGGAACATACGAACTCTGTTGGACAATGCTAACTCAGATCACCCAGAGAGACGCACTGCACTTGTTGATCGTGTGCTCAAGGACTACAGCGTGGACATTGCGGCTCTCCAGGAGTCCCGACTCGCTTTGTGAAGAGAAAGGAGGATACACATTCTTCTGGTCTGGCAGGCCCGAAGATGAACGAAGAGAACCTGGTGTGCGCTTGGCTATCAAGAACTGCCTCGCAGCAAAGCTACCAACCCTGCCTGTTGCTGTAAATGACTGAATCCAGACATTGTGTACACCTCTGCAAGGAAAACATCACCTCACCATAGTCAAACTGTGCATTACTAACACACTGTTCAGATTGCCAGACAAGCTCAAATGTACATGGATGCACCCACGATCTAAAAGCTGGCATCTCATTGACCATGTCATCACCCAACAACGAGATATCTCTGACGTTCGTATCACCAGAGTTAAAGCACGGAGCTGAGAGCTCAACTGATCATCAAATGATGTGGTCGGATCTACGTCTATCGATCAAACCTCCACGCAGACTGAATGCTGCCAAAACACCCAAAAAGCTGAACACCACCAAATTGAAACATTGCGAGTGTGCTGATGCCCTGAAATCCCCTATGGAAACTGCTCTGAGCAGACTGGTTGAGAATCCACCAGACGATATTACTGAGCACTGGAGTGCCTTCAAAGAAACGGTTTACGGCGCTGCCCAGGACACCCTGGGGAAAGTCAAACGCCAGCATCAGGACTGGTTTGATGAGAGAACCAATCTGTGCAAGAGCTTCTGAGAGCTGAGGCAGCTGTACACCGGGCTCTTCTTCCACACCCAAACTCAAGTTCCAAAAAACGTGCCTTTTTGAGTGCAAAGTCAACCTTGCAGAGGCAGCTCAGAGCTATGAAAGACCAGCGGTGGGCGAACAAGGCCAAGGAGTTACAAGCCTTCTCTGACTGTAATGACTCAAAAACCTTCTATGAAGCAATCAAGGTTGTGTATGGTCCATCAAAACAAAGCACCTCACAACTCCTGAGCAAGGACAGTACATCCATCTTCACTGAGAAGTCAGAGCACATGAAAAGATGGCAAGAACACTTCCACGAGCTGCTGAACAAACCAGGAACCATCACTGATGAAGCACTGGGCAGAGTACACCCTCGACCCATACTGTTCGAACTAGATGCTCCCCCTGCTCTTCACGAGGTCTTCAAACAGCTAAAACCCAACAAAGCCCCAGGGCCAGACGGTATTGCAGCCGAGATCTACCAGTATGGTGGTCACACACTAACATCGTGCCTGCACCAACTGTTCACAAAGTTGTGGGGAGCTGCAGAACTACCACAAGACTTCAAAGACGCATCAATCGTGACCATCTACAAGAATAAGGGAGATGAGAGAGACTGCAACAATTACCGTGGCATCTCTCTTCTGTCAGTCGTGGGAAAATGCCTCGCGAAGATCATCCTTAGATGCTTGGTGTCCAACATCAGTGACAACATCCTTCCGGACAGCCTGTGTGGTTTTCAAACAGACCACAGTGCAGTGGACATGATCTTTTCACTGAGGCAGCTCCAAGAGAAATGTGTTGAGCAGCAGAGAAGTCTCTATATCACATTTGTTGATCTAACCAAAGCACTTGACACTGTTGGTAGAGATGGCCTGTGGAAACTCCTACCAAAATTCGGTTGCCCCCCACGCCGAACCAACATCATCCGTCAGTTCCACGAAGGCAAAGAAGGCCACATCAACATGTGTGGTGAGTTGTCAGACCCATTTCCCATCAGCAGCAGCATAAAACAGGGTTGTGTTCTGGCTCCTACTCTGTTTGGACTATTCTTCGCTGCTGTTCTTCAGGATGCCACATCAGACCTGAAGTCAGGGGTCTTCCTACAAATGAGGGCTGATGGCAGGCTCCTCAACCTTGCAAAATTGAGAACAAAAACAGAAATCAGGGACGTTGTGCACATGAGCTACAGTTTGCTGATGACTGTGCACTGGTTGCCCACCCTCTCGAAGACTTACAGGAGATCACCCGTCGTTTTGCCAGTGCATCCAAAAGCTTCGGACTGACAATCAGCTTGAAAAAGAGAGAAGTTTTGTACCAACAGGCTCCTGTCTCAGGCTACGAAGAACTAACTGTCCTCATTGATGTCACTCGTCTCAATGCTGTCAACAAGTTTTGCTACCTGGGCAGCATAATAACATCCTCAGCTTCTCTGGATGTAGAGATTGAGTCAAGAATCAGAAAAGCCTGCGTTGCCTTTGGTCAGCTGAAATATAGAGTTTGGTCGCAGAACATCAGGTTAGCCACCAAGTGCAAGGTATACAGGGCTGTTGTCATATCAACCTTGTTATACGGATGTGAGACATGGTGCCCATATCAGAGACACTTACACCAGCTTGACCAACTGCAACAGTGTCACCTACATTTTCCAATGAAGATCACCAGGCGAGACAAGGTCTCCAATACCGAGCTCCTCTCTCGAGCCAGAATGCCAGCAGTTTGAACCGTGATGATGTCAGCCCAACTGCGCTGGGCAGGACATGTTGTCAGAATGCCTGATGGAAGACTGCTCAAGGACATCTTGTACGGCCAGCTGTCCAGTGGTACCCGAAAATGAGGAGGCCAGCGACTATGGTACAGGAGTCTCAAGAAAGCTGACATTGCCCCTTCAACATGGGAGGATCTGGCTGAAGATCACTCACAGTGGCAGGACACCATCAGAAGAGGTGTGGACGCTGCTGAGAACAAGCTCAACGAGGCAACAGAGGAAAGGCACAGGAAGGGCCACAACAGAGCTCATGCCCCTGCTGCCCCTCCAGGCCTCACCTGCCAAGTATGTGGCAAGCAGTGCCCGTCAAGGATCGGCCTGTACAGCCACTCCAGGACGCACATATCAAATCCCACTAGCTGACTGAAAGGAACCATCATCATCCTATGGGATGGATAGCCAGAGAGAGAGAGAGATACAGCGTGGAACAGACCCTACTTGTCCTTCCAGAAATCCCCCTAATTATTCCCTCACCTAATCACAAGACAATTTACAATGCCCAATTAAACTGCCAACTGGTACTCCTTTGGACTGTGGGAGGAAACCGGAGCACATGGAGGAAACCCACATGGTCACAGGGAGAACGTACAAACTCTTTACAGGCAGCAGTGGAAATTGAACCCGGGTCACTGGTACTGTAAAGCATTGTGTTAACCACTACACTACCATGCAGCCCCCTGGTATGAGCCTGTTCCACACTGGGAAAAGTCTGTTACTGTCCACTTTATCTGTGCTTTTACCATCTTGTAGACCTCTATCAAATCTCCTCTCACTCACTTAATTATCCTAAGACATTAATCCCAGCGGCATCCTGGTAAATCTCCTCTGCACACTCTCGAAAGCTTCCACATCCTTCGTATACTGATGTGACCACAGCACACATACCCTGCCACCCATGGAGACCAGGTGAAGATTGTAAAGGGAGATGGAAGGGAATGGGGAAGACTGAAAGAGAATGGAGGGGTAGAAGAGGAAAGACTGGGATGGAGGGAAGTGGTAAAGCGGAGAGGAGGTGACAGAGGAAGTGGAAGTGGAGGGAGACCGGAAGTTGGGATGGAAGATGGATCTGGTGTGCAGGATAAAGATAGTGGACTGGATGGGAGGAGGGATGCTGAAAGGGAGCTTCCTTGCAGAGGAGGGGGTAGGAGGTTTCTGGAAGTTTCCCTCAAAGACACACACTCCCCTGACTTGGAAATACATTGCTGTTCCTTCACTGTCACTGGGTCAAACCGTGGAACTCCCGAACATCATTGTGAGTGTCCCAACACATCAAGGACTGCAGCAGTTCAAGAAGTCACTGGCTCAGTCTCTGAAACTCTCACCCTTCTGATGAATCAAAAAAAACAAAATCATTGGTGCCCAGGGTTGCTGAGGATGGAAGTGCAGATGGGGGTTGTGGTTGGCAGAGAAAGAGGATGGGGAACGTGAGCTGTACATTAACACTGAACATCGTTTTGTCCCTCAGTCACAGACTCCACACTCGGTGATCCGTGTGTAACCCACACCGTCCTGGATCAGTCCTGGAGGAGCACGAATTGTTACCACACTGAGTGTACCAGTGGACAATGGATGAGTGATGGAAATCTTGAAGTGAGATGGTACAGATTTAACAGGTAAAGTGAGGAGATAATCACTGAGAAACCGGACACAGAAGGGGAATGTAAACAGGGGAACAAGGGGTGTGTGAATGGGAAATGCAGGGAGACTGGGATCATCAGTGACTACACTGAGATGGGGAGTAAATACAGGGAGAGGGGAGATCCCACATTCTCAGGGTAGAGACAAGGGGGAGGTACAACAGAGAGGGAATTCCCAGGATTGGGGTGTTATTGACCAGAGACAGGGTACGGATAGGGCGAGTGTAATTTTCCATGTCTCTCTGAGTGAATAAACTCGCTCAGATCAGGGTCTGACTCTCTGATTGTTGTTTCAGTTCTGGAGGATGGAAGATTCCCGAGACGGTTGTTCCACAGGGTCACTGTTCCGGGGAGACCCCAGGCTGGTTAAATGGTAGGGTCAGAGTTTACATCACTGGGGCTCGGTTATTTTTGGAGAGGGTCAGACTGATAACCCAGATCCCTTCAGACATGAACACAGAACTCAGACTCCCTGAGAGGGCTTCCCACAGTTACCCAGACCACACTCCGGACCTGGATCTTCATGGAGTCAGTGGAGGAGTCCAGCTTCCTGGAGTTTCCCAGGAGTTGGGCTGTGGTTCCATGGATTCAGAGCTGGTGAATTCTCTGAATGTTGGTGAAATTTTTACAGTGGCTGAGTCTGGGCTTTGTGGCTAAACCTGAGGTTGGGAACGTCAGGGGTGGGACTTCACCAGATGTCAGTCACATCAGGGGTGGGACAGCAGCATCTACCAGCCACAGCTGGATCTGCATCTCTTCAGAGGACCTGAGCATGGACACAGAACCCCATCTCCCTGAGAGGTCTCCCCACAGTCACTCAGACCGCTCTACGGTCCTGTATCGTCATAGAGTCCGGTGGTGGAGTGCCAGCTTCCTGGAGTTGGGTTACAGAACTGATCTGCCCACTGACCCCATTCTGGATACGACCCGGAGAGTTTCAACGGCCCCAGACTCATTTCAGTGGTGGGGCAATCTCCAGGGAGTTGGGGGAGTCTGCAGACATCATCATTCACCAATTAGTGGGATAAATTAATGGTTGCCATGGTAACGTAGTGGTTAGCGCGTCACTATCACAGCTCGGGGTGTCGGAGTTCAGAGTTCACTTCCAGCATCATCTGTAATGAGTCTCTGTCCGTCCACCCCATGGAATGCATGGGTTTTCTCCAGGTTCTCCGGTTTCCTCCCACAGTCCAAAGTCACAACAGGTAGGCTAATTGGTCTTTGTAAATTGCCCCATGATGAGGATTGGGTTAATCAGGGATATCGAGGGCTACTGGGGTGGTGTGGCTCGAAGGGTGGGAAGCCCCTACTTAACGCTTTATCCCAAATAGATGAATAAATTAATGAAATTTACTAAACATTCATTTCAATTGTGGGAAAAGGTTGGGAAATAGGAATAATACTGGAAACTACAGACCAGTTTGTCTCAGGTCAGTGACGGTGAAACTACAGACCAGTGTGTCTCAGGTCAGTGACGGTGAAACTACAGACCAGTGTGTCTCAGGTCAGTGACAGTGAAACTACAGACCAGTGTGTCTCAGGTCAGTGACGGTGAAACTACAGACCAGTGTGTCTCAGGTCAGTGACGGTGAAACTACAGACCAGTGTGTCTCAGGTCAGTGATGGTGAAACTACAGACCAGTGTGTCTCAAGTCAGTGATGGTGAAACTACAGACCAGTGTGTCTCAGATCAGTGATGGGGAAACGGCAGACCAGTGTGTCTCAGGTCAGTGACGGTGACACTACAGACCAGTGTGTCTCAGGTCAGTGATGGTGAAACTACAGACCAGTGTGTCTCAGGTCAGTGATGGTGAAACTACAGACCAGTGTGTCTCAGGTCAGTGACGGTGAAACTACAGACCAGTGTGTCTCAGGTCAGTGATGGTGAAACTACAGACCAGTGTGTCTCGGGTCAGTGACGGTGAAACTACAGACCAGAGTGTCTCAGGTCAGTGACGGTGAAACTACAGACCAGTGTGTCTCAGGTCAGTGACGGTGAAACTACAGACCAGTGTGTCTCAGGTCAGTGACGGTGAAACTACAGACCAGTGTGTCTCAGGTCAGTGACGGTGAAACTACAGACCAGTGTGTCTCAGGTCAGTGATGGTGAAACTACAGACCAGTGTGTCTCAGGTCAGTGATGGTGAAACTACAGACCAGTGTGTCTCAGATCAGTGATGGGGAAACGGCAGACCAGTGTGTCTCAGGTCAGTGACGGTGACACTACAGACCAGTGTGTCTCAGGTCAGTGATGAGGAAACTACAGACCAGTGTGTCTCAGGTCAGTGATGGGGAACACCGTTCCATCATGGCTGATTTACTATCCCTCTCAATCCCATTCTCTTGCCTTCTCCCCTTAACCTTTGACACCCTCATGAATCAAGAACCTATTAACCTCAGATTTAAATATACCCAATGATGTGGCCTCCACAGCCGTTTGTGGCAATGAATTCCACAGATTCACCACTCTCTGGATAAAAAAGAAATTCATCCTCATCTCTGATCTAGAGGGAGGCTCTTGTGTTCTGAGGTTGTTTCCTCTGGTCCCAGACTCCCCCACTATAGGAACCATCCTCTCCATGTCCACTCTATCCAGGCCTTTCAGTATTCAATAGGTATCAATGAGATCCCCCAGACATTTGACAAGGTCCCTCGTGGGAGGCTCATTCAGAAGATTAAGGTGCTGCTGTGGGGAGGGTGGGGTGGAGAGGGAGAGGGCAGCAGCTCAGTGCTGACTGAGGCCGGACCGGACCGTGGGTTGTGAACCACTGATTTACAGTGGGTCCTGATTCACATTCCCCACTGTACTGTGGGACTGGGTACATTTTACAGTGTTTATAAATCTCATTCCAGGTCCCCATCCCAACGTGGGAGAGGGGGAGGTGACCAGGACCGTCTGCTTCACTGTGGGTGAAGACACCTGTTACTGGAGCCTGGAGATCAAGGTGAAAAACTGCTCCGGTTACTTTGTGTATTGGCTGAAGCCGACACCCCAACATCAGGGTAACGCTGTGTACTGCACAGGTAGGTCACCGTTCCCCAGTGACACAGCAGTGTGGTAGTTGTGGGAAAATTCTGGGACGTCCTGAGTCACCAACACACACCACGGGCTGAGTTTTCCAGTCGGCTGCCCTGCCTGTGGTCTGTGATCACCTTTCCCGTATCCCCCTTCACACCTGGGTCAGAATGAAACTGCCCAGTCTGACCTGAGACAGAGATCATAGAACACAGAACAGTACAGCACAGCACAGGCCCTTCGGCCCACAGTGTTGTGCAGACCTACTCTGAGATCAATCTAACTCTTCCCTCCAACATAACCCTCCATGTTTCTGTCATCCATATCAGTTTGTTAAACACTCCAGATGTATCTGTCTGTTCCACCGCTCCTTGCAGGGTGTTCCACACACCCACCACTCTCTGTGTAAAGAACTTAATCTCTGACATCCCACCAGACTTTCCTCGAATCACCTTAAAATTAGACCACCTGGTATTCATCACTTCCTCCTTGGGAAAATGTCTCTGGCTGCCCACTCGATCTATGCCTCTTACCATCTTGTACACCTCCATCAAGTCACCTCTCATCCTCCTTCACTCCAAAGAGAAAAGCCCTCACTCACTCAACCTCTCCTCACAAGACATGCTCTCTAATCCAGACATTGTCCTGGTAAATCTATTCTGCACTCTTTCTAAAGCTTCCACATCCTTCCTACAATGAGGTGACCTGAGATTCCCACCCCTGGGCTTCCCTGTCACACATAGGAGCCATGTGAAGATCGTGAGGGGGAGGGGCATTGAGGGGAAGGGGGGTTAAGCGGGGAATGACTGGGGTGGAGGGAAGTGGGAAAGTGGAGAGGAGGGAAAGTGGGGAGAGAAAGGGGAGTGAGGAGCAATGAGGGCAATAGTGGGAGATTGTGGGTGGGGATGGGAGATGGGGACTAGTGGGGATGTGGGGTTCTCAGAGGGAGCCGTAGACAGTTCTGGTGGTGGGTAGAGAGACGATTGATGTTGGACAGTCCACAGCTCAGGAATTGGTGGTGGGGATCATTGAAGGGAACACTGATCCCCGTGGTCAGTCCCAGAATTTCATCCCAAATCCGAATGACGGGAGTCACCCGTAGTGATGAAGATTTTGGATGAGACTCAGTGGTAGGAGAGAGGTACGATGTTTTGGTGATTTTCTCTCTCCCACGTCTCTGTTCCTTTATCCCAGACCTGGGGATTTCTCCAAGGGAACAGGCCAAAGGGTCATCAACTGGAGGGACCACCCAGGGACCACCCTCTGTCCTATCGGGAGTCACATCCTCAGGTAGCAAGTCCTGTGACAGTGGGGGAGGGGGGTCATTCCACAACTCTGTGTCCTACAGGCTCTCATGAGCTGATTCAGTCACAATCTGTGTTTCTCAGTGGGATGTGAACGATGGAGTCCGTTCTATCCCCACTGACAATCTCAGGAGTACATGAGGTGATTCACTCATCCGGAATGACCTGCCTTGGACGGAGGCCGGTCTGGAAGACATGTGGAGACAACTCAGTGACAGAGCAGGGGGGCTGAGACCTGGTGCTCAGGGGTGGAGGAAATGAAAGTGTCCGGTGGGTGAGGTTTGGAGTGGCGTTCAGGCAGGATATTTTCACTATTTGTTTAATTGTTACCGTCGCTGTCTGTAAGGAGTTTGTACATTCTCCCTGTGACTGTGTCGGTTTCCTCCCACATTACAAAGACGTCTGGGTTAGTAGGTTAATTGGTCACATGCGTGGTGGGGCTCGTTGGGCCGGTTACTGTGCTGTATCTCTAAATAATTGATGGCCCGGTCCATCACGGATAAAGCCCTCCCCAACATTGAGCATATCGACATGGAGCGTTGTCAGCATTCATCATCAGGAACCTCCATCACCCAGGACATGCTCTCTTCATGTTGTTGCCATCAGGAAGAAGGTACAGGAGCCTCAGGACCCACAGCACCAGGGTCAGGAACAGTTATGACCCCTCAGACATCAGGCTCTTGATGGAGTCAGTGGTTCCTCTCTCCTGTCTGTTGGGTTGGGTTTGGTGAGTCATGAGGGATGAGGCTCTGTTGGGGGTTGGAGAGAGTGGGGTGGGAGGAATGAACAGAGAGGGGTGGGGTGACTGAGAGTGACACAGGAGGGAGGGGAGGAGTGATGGAGGTGAGAGGGGAGGATGGCCACAGAGAGGTAGGAGGAAGGATTTGCACAGTGACTGATGAGACATAGAAATGACCGGAGTGGGATTTGAGTAATTCAGTACGTGGACAGAAGGAAATGGGTGAAAACACACAGGAGAGAGGGATGGAGAGAGAGGTAGGATGCTGGAGTAGGAGGAATGAGATGTGTGAAGAGAGAGTGATGACTGCGTAAGGAGAGTTGGACAGAGAGATCAGTGAGAGTGATACTCCAACTGGAGGGAAGGAAGGAGAGACTGACAAGAGAGATGCAGACAGTGAATGCTGAGAGAGGGATTTGAGAGACAAGGGTAGAGGTATTAAAGAGCAAAGGAGAGGGGAGTGTGTGTATTTCAGAGGATAAATTTGACCTGGACGAGCTTCCTGATCCTGCCGTTGAGTTCCTTCATGATTTAATGTAAAACCTGTTTTACCATTTTACCCTTCCTTTGTATATCTTCTTATTACAGATTCCCTGCTGGACACAACTTGGGAACCCCAGGGATCAACAACAGGAGAGCCTGCTTTGGGTTTGACCACCACCGCTGCAGGGTCTGTGAGCTCAGGTATCCATGATGGGGAAGGGATCCTGTCATTCGGATTTGGGATGAAATTCTGGGACTGACCACGGAGATCAGTGTTCCCTTCAATGATCCCACCATCAATTCCTGAGCTGTGGACTGTCCAACATCCATCGTCTCTCCACCCACCACCAGAAGTCTCTACAGCTTCCTCTCAGAACCCCACCTCCCCACTAGTCCCCATCTCCCATCCCCACCCACAATGGAGCCTGACCTGCTGAGTTCCTCCAGTATTCGTTGTGTGTTGTGCTGGATTTTCAGATTTCCTCGTCTTTGTGAATTATTCTCTGTGTTGTTTAATCTCTGCCACTCTCCCATGTCTCTGTTACTTTGTTCCAGACCTGGAGGTTTCCACAATGGATCAGCCCGATGGATCATCTACAGGACAACCCACCCCATCACCATCCTCTGTGTCAGCAGGAGGGACGTCCTCAGGTATCAGGTCTCGTGTCCATTGGGGTTTTTCAGTTTCTCACTCTGTGACATTGTACCTCTTATAGGCTGATTCACCCGCTGGATGTGCGTCATGGTGAGGTGATGGTGTTTATTCAGCTGATCCTTCTCTCCATCTTGCATCAAATTCCACCAACATCCACCGTCTCTCCAAAGGTGGTGAGCGTTGTTGTGGTGAACAGTCCATGGGGTTGGTTGCAATAAGGTGACAGTCAGAGAACTGGCGAGGTGGAGATGCGTCTCTACCAAAGGAGGTGTAAGGTGCTCCTTCCCTCCACTAGTTGCCGGTCACCCTTGGGCAAGGTGTACCATCTGCTTAGCACCCACCCACCCTACAGTCAGGGTCACGGGAAGGCATGGGAGCAGGTACTGGAGGGTTGTATGAGCAGCTGGTGCATATCACAAGTCCTGGTTCTGCACCCACTGATGCCGGGCAGACGATCTCTAGAGTATTGATAATGGCTGGAGTCACCCATCCTGTAAAGACACTGCTCAGATGAAGGCAATAGCAAACTGCTTCTGTTGAAAAATTTGCCAAAAGCAATCATGGTGTTGGACCGACCTTGATCGCCCACGTGATAAGACAGGACACGTAATGATGATGATGTCAGAGAACAAGGACTGAGAGATGTGGGTTGCGGGCTGAGAGGATTCAAGTGGTTATACACACAAAATGCTGGAGGAACTCAGCAGGCCAGGCAGCATCTACGGAAAAGAGTAAAAAGTCAACGTTTCAGGCCACGACCCCTCATCAGGATATCCAGCATCTGCAGATTTTCTCTTATTTGCAATTTAAGTGGTTGTTGAGAATGATCATCGGGTGAGAGATGGGTGGGAGGTGGAGGAGTGAAGGATGGTAGGGGGTCAGAGGAGTGAGGAGTTAAGAGGAGAGGATTGAGTGAAGAAGGAGGGATGGATTGTCCAAGAGGATTATGTTGTGTCTGGATCCAGAGGTTTGACCAGTTTCACACTGGTAAATTGTAGATGTTTCTAGTCATGATAACCACTCCCCATCTCATTTACTCTCTCCACCCTGATCCACTGCTCCCTCTCCCCACCCACCCTGTTTCTCTCCTTGCAGATCCCCAGTCAGACACATCTCAGGAACCCCAGGGATCTGCGACTGGAGGACCTGGTCCGAGTTTGTCCACCACCCCAGCAGGGTCTGCAAGCTCAGGTATCCATGGTTGGGTTCACCAAAGGGAATGATTCTCCTCGGTTTCAGTCCTGGAAATTCCTCCTCACTCACATGGAGTGACTGAGGTTTGAGAGAGCGAATCGGTGAAGGGACACCGAATGGTTTTGGTTTCTCCCCTCTGTCCCGGCCTGATCACCAGGTTTGGTGTCTCCTCTCCGTCACCCTCCCACGTCTGTGGTGCTTTATTCCGGTTCACTGGAATTTCACAGAGGAACAAGCCAAAGGGTCGTCTACTGGTAAACTCAGCCGGGAACTGCCCCCTGTCCCAGCAGGAGATACATCCTCAGGTACCAAGACCTTGTTTCTGTGGGGAATGGACTACCTCTCTCACTGGATGTCCTTGTAGCTCGTGTGCATCGTCTCCCCTGTTGGATGTGGTTTCCCCTGGGGTGGGGATCACCGGTGTCAGTGGCTCGTTCCCTGTCTGGACAATTCTCAGTCGTGCATTGAGGTCCCTCTTACGGATGTGGGGAGGGAATTGTACACTGAGGTGCTGGAGTTGTGGGTGGGCATTGAAAGGAAGATGCTGTACCTTCCAACAACAAGCCACTGTGGGTGTTTGTGTGGGCAGCTTGTGGGTGGTCTGACAGCTGGGCACAAGGGTTGAGAGCTGGGCTTTGTGAAGGGGGAGAGTTAAGTGACTGACTGGTCGTGAGGCAGAGGGTTCATCACAAAGGAATGGGGTCTGAAGTCGGAAATGGGTCCAGGAGCCTGAGGTCCCACACCCCCAGGTTCAGGAACACCAACCATCAGGCTCCTAAACCAGTGTGGGTAACTTTACTCACCTCATCTCTGAACTGATTGCACAACCGACACACTCATTTTCATGGACTCCACAACTCATCTTCTCAGCATTATCTGTCTATCTTTGTTTTATTTGCACAGTTTGTCTTCTGTTGCACTGATTGTTTGTTTTTATGTCGAGGTTTTCATACTTTCTGTTGTACTTTTAATTATATCCCTGTGAATGCTGCAAGAAAATGATTCTCCGGGTAGTATATGGTGACATCTGCGTATTCTAATAATAAATTTACTTTCACTTTGACCAGTCAGATCTGATCAACCTCAGCAGGGTTATGGCTGCCAAGTAGGGACATTGTCCCTCTCAATCCCATTCTCCTGCCTTGTCCCTTAACCTTTGATACCTTTACTAATCACGAACCTGTCAACCTCCGCTTTAAATAGACCCAGTGACTTGGCCTCCACAGCCTCCTGTGGCAATAAATTCCATAGGTTCACCACCTTCTGGCTAACGAGATTCCTCCTCGCTTCTGTTCTAAAGGACTGTCCTTCTATTCTGAGGCAGTGTCCTCTCTGTCCAAGACTCCCCCATGATAGGAAACATTGTCTCCACGTCCACTCTGTACCGACCTTTCAATATTCGATAGGTTTCAATGAGATCCATCCTCATTCTCTAAACTCCAGCTGGTACAGACTCAGAGCAATGAAATGCTCCTCATACTTTAACCTTTTCATTCCCGGGATCATTCTCATGAACCTCCTCTGGACCATCTCCAATACCACATCCTTTCTGAGATAAGGGCCCCAAAATTGCCCTTGACCACAAAGCCATCAATTCCACCGTCCATATCATTGACATATAGTGTGAAAAGAAGCCATCAGCCAAATCAAAACCAGAACAATTGCTGCTGCCAGTGACCTTATGGATTTGTTATACTTGTATGACGTGCCCTCACTCCAATAATTATTGCTCCAAAAATCGAGGATATGTATTTGATCCTTCATTAGCAATTAGCAAATGTACAGTCTTGAAGCGATGAAACTTAAGCATGCCCAAGTGTAAGCTCAGTGTAATTGAGCATTATTGAGCGATCAGCAAAAGATACAACATTCACCACTCCCTATCTGCTACAAACTACAATGAGCAAAACATGAAGACGGAACTTATTCCCTTTGCTTTTACCCCGTCCCCACTCATGTGACTAATTACCATAATAAACATAATAAACACACAACACAGAATACAATGCAGATAGAGAACCGGGTACATGGCTCACACAGAAGCCGTCCCAATATCGAACCCTATAGAATACCAGCAGTCACCGGCAGCCAAACAGAAAAGGCCTTTTTCCCGATCTTGGGCTCCTGTCAGTCAGTCCAACTTCTAAGTACAGTATGCTAGTATCTTTCCTGTAATATCATGGGCTCTTATCTTGTTTAGTAGCGTCATGTGCGACAGCTTGTCAAGGCCTTTGGAAAATCCAAGTGTAACCCTTGGGTTCAGCCAGCACGTGTTTGTCTAGGGGAAGACAGCCTCTGGCCCAGCCATCTGAGAAACCTCACTTGTGTGGGTGCTGCGTGATGTGTTGCCCGGTTACAAATCGGAACTGCAAAGTATCAGCCAGTACACCAGATGCAATTAAACGATTGTGCTTTATAAATCTTAATCTGACTATAGGGTTAGTTTAAAAAAAAGAAAAAAAAGGGCCTACTTTAATGAAACAGTCTTCTCTGCACGTTGGAACCCACAGATTCATCCATTCATTCCCCAACGACCTCTTATGAGCATCGCTGACCTTCGAACCCTCGCTCCTAGTCCACTCCATCCTGCGGTCTACCAACTCTCTCCACTCGTGTTTTCTCTCCATCTCTCATTGACAAAAGACCACAAAATCCCCATTCCCAGACCCACAAGAAAGAACAACATGCCTCTCATTGGATAGCACACATTTCAAAGCTCCTGTTATCTCTAGTCATATCCCAAACATTGCTGCTACAGAGAAACTATTATCTTAGCAGTGAAATGTAACAGAGAGGCCATTACATTAGCAGTGAAACTTTATAGCACGTCACACAAGTAAACAACATTCACCTATTCTCCTTTGTCTATCCTGCATGTTATTTCCTCCAAGAATTCCAATAGATTTGTCAGGCAAGATTTCTCCAGAAGGAAACCATGCTGACTTGGGTTTATTTTATCATGTGCTCCCAAGTACCCCAAAACCTCATCCTTAATAATGGACTACAACATCTTCCCAACTGCTGAAGTCAGGCTAAATGGCCTAAAATTTCTGTCTTTTGTCTCACTCCCTTCTTAAAGGATGGAGTGACACTTACAATTTTCCAGTCCTCCAGGACTCCCGAATCTAGTGTTGTTGAAGGGTCACTACAAATGTCCCCATAATTCTTTCAACTACTCTTTCAGAAATCTGTTCAGGTTCATGGGGTCTTGTGAGGTGGGTTGGTGGCCAGAGCACGAGCACTGAGCCCCTTGGATTTGCTGAGTGAGGGATGTAAGTGGTCACTGAGGGTGTTTGAGTCACCTTCAAGAGGATTAGGATCTGGGTGAGGGAGCGGACAGGATCCTCGTTGAGGGTGACGGTGGGGTTGACAACCAGCAGCAGGGTTACGTGGTCAATGGCATGGGGAGTAGAAACGTGGGCTTCAGGGAACACTGACTGGGTCTGGGCTGAAGGAGGTTGAAGGTGAGAAGCAGATCTGGGTTGTCCATCAGCCCAGAGGAGTCTGCAAGCTCAGGAATGGGTGGTGAGGTTCACTGAAGAGAACCCTCATCACCATGTTTGGTTGCAGAAATTCACCCCCTCTCTCTGAGGAGAGAGACCTGGAGTCATGGTGGTTTTGGAGGGAGTCAGTGAAGGGAAACGGAAAACGTTGGTTTCTTCACACTTCCAGTCCCATTTTCCTCAGGCTCATGTCTTACCTAATGATGTGTTTCAGTGTTTCTACTCTCCTACTTTTCCATTCTTTTATTGCAGATCCTGGGACTTCCACAGGGAAACAGTCCGAAGGGTCATCCACTGGAGATTTTTCCCAGGAAACACTTTCTGTCCCAGCTGGAGACACATCCTCAGGTACCAAGTCTTGTGAAAGTGTGTCAAACAGTTATTCTGTATCCTGGAAGCTCTCAAGAGCTGGTTCAAGTTGAAGTTTATTGTGATTCAACCGTTCACCTATATATAACTAAATGAAACATCATTCCGGTGGGGCCAAGGTGTGAAACATAGTACTCCAGTGATTTTAATGCCATAATTTTATGGATGACACTGTGCTGCTACTGCAGAAAAAAATCAAATTTCATGACAGATGTGACCAGTGATAAACCTGATTCAGTTATTGATCTCTATTGCGGACTGAGAGTGGGAAGGGGGCGGTGTATGGAGTATCATGGCTGGGAAAGAGGGGAGGGAATCGGAAGCACCAGAGAGGCATTCTGTAATGATCTATAAACCAATTATTTGGAGCCAAATTACCTTGCCTAGTTTATCAAGGCTGTTTGTCTTGGCCCTCTCCTCCCTAGCAGTCCTTGACAGGATGGAGAAGGAAGGTGAAGTTATGGTGGACCCCAGTTGTTGGACAGAGTAATAGAGGAAAGTAGGATGTACTGGGTGAATTGCAGACAGAGATTGAGGAGACAGTGTGGTGGGGACTGGGACGGAGGGATGGAGTGTCTTGCAGGAGACAGATGGAGTGAATGGCCAGGGTTGTGTGTGTGGAGTGGAGGAGAATGAAGGGGATGGATTTCAGTGTGTCGGATAGGAAGGATGGATGGTTAGGAGAGAGGAATGGGGTGTGAGATTAAAGAAGAGGGTTGACTGAAGAGGAAGGTGTGAATGGCCCGGGGGAACAGCATGGGGTTTGAGGTTTAACCTATTTAATTCTGGTTGATAGTTTCTGCCTGTGTTGTTACCTCCCATCTCCCCAGAGGTGTTTCCCCACATCACAGTTCTCTGACTGGTTCATATTTGTACTGAACTCGTGGGAACCCAGGAGGTAATGACTGGAGAACCTGGGCTGGGTTTGTCCACCAACTGAGCTAGTGTCAGTGGAGGAGATCATTGAAAGGAATGTTCCTCTCCCTGTTCAATCTGGGAATAGAAATACATAATTACTTGAAGTTGGCATCACAGGAAGATCGGGTCATGAAGAGAGCGTTTGGCAGTTTGGCCTTCATAAATCAAAGTATTGGGTGGTGATGTTATGGTGAAGTTGTATAAAGCATTGGCAGGGCCTGATTTGGAATATTGTCAACTGCTGGCAGGAAAGATGTCAATAAGATTGGAAAGAGTTCTGAGAAAATATACAAGGATATTGCTGGGACTCGAGGACCTGGGTTATACTGAAAGGTTCAGTAGGTTTGGGCTTCATTCCCTGGAGTGAAGGAGAATGAGAGGAGATTAGATGGAGGTATATATAATGATGAGGGTACAGGTAGTGTCAATACAAGCTTTTCCACTGAGATCACAGAGGTCAGGGTTAAGGGTGAAAGGTGAAATAGTTAAGGGAGAACCTGAGGATCAACCTCTTCACTCAGAGGGTACTGAGAGTGTGGAATGAGCTGTCAGTGAAGTGGTGGATGTGGGTTTGAATGTAACAATGAAGAGACGTTTGGATCAGTACAAGGATGGGAGTGGTCTGGGGGGCTGTGGTCCAAGTGTGGGTCAATGGGAGTAGGTATAATAGCAGGTTGGCTCAGACTAGACCCGTTGACCCTGTAGCTCAACACTCTGTCGGGCCGGGGAATACACGAACAACGGAAACCCATTACAGTCCCTCACCCAGAGGACTGACAGTGAGGAAGGAAAAGGAGGGGGGAGGGCAGGAGAGGGGAATGAAGGGGAGAGTGTGACAGGGAGAAGAGGGGAGAGTGGAATATTGTGGATGGAAATGGTAAGCAGACTGTAGGGGAGTGAGGATGGTGAGTGCAAAGAGGGGTGAGGGGGAGTGAAGAAAGAGGGTGGTAGGAAGGAGGGTTGGATGGAGGGAATGACAGATTGGAGAAGAAATTGGGGGCTGCAAAGGGTCCATTGAGTGGATGGGGTGAGAGGTGGCTGGAGAGGAAGTGCCACTGGATGTGTACAGACCCACAGCTGGGCAGTGCAGGTCAGGAATCAGTGGTGGGGATCACTGAGGGAAACCCTGATCCTCATGTTGATTCCTGAACTTCATCCCAACTCCCACAGAAGGGAATGATCACGTGTGACAGGGAATTGGGAGAGACAGTGGAGAGACCCTGTGTGATGTTAGTTTCTACACACACCTATTCCTCTGTTCCTCAGACTCATGATGACTTCAGTGTCTCCACTCTCTCACTCTCTCTGTTCCTCTATCCTACACACAGGTAGTTCCACAGGGAAACAGACCGATGGATCAGTGTCTGGAGAACACACCCAGAAATCATCCTCTGTCCCAGCAGGAGACACGAGCCCAGGTGTGAATTCTTCTGTCTGTGTGGATTCAATCTCACACTGTAAAATACAGCTTCTCAGGGATCAGTTTACCTGCTGGATGCAGGGGATGGGGTGTGAATGATGGAGTCAGAGGTTCCTCTCTCCTCCCTGTGACAAATTTCAGCACCATCCAGGATCATTACAAGGAAGGATGTTGTACAATTATAAAGTGGGCAGTAATGACCTTGGTCTGAGTCTGGTTCATGGGGCCGGGTGAGGTGGGTTGATGGCCAGAGCATGATGACTGAGCCCCTTGGCTTTGCTGAGTGAGGGATGTGAGTGGTCACTGGGGATGTCTGAGTCACCTTCAGGAAGGATCAGGATCTGGGTGAGGGACGGACAGGGTCGTCACTGAGGGTGATGGTAGGGTTGACAACCAGTGGCAGGGTTACGTGGTCATTGTCACGGGGATTAGAAACGTGAGCTTCAGGGATCACTGACTGAGTCTGGGCTGATCAAATGGTAGTATTAGGATGGGATGGATGAGGGATAGGACAATGATCATTGTGTGTTGGGGGTGGTGGGAAACACCGAGAGGGCCAAGGCCCCAGTGGCCGGGTGGGAATCACTGGACACCTGGTGAGTCCATGGAGGTTAGTGATATTGGGGAGCACTGTGTCAGTGTTCAGGGGAAGTTTTGAAGAGTTGGGGCATCAGAGTGCATTTGTAATTGTTTGTAATCAAATTATTTTACATGCTGCTTTAGGGCTGGATTGACTGCACCCATGCCCCAAACCCCTCCACCCCTTGCCATCCTTCTCTGCCACCTGTCCCACACCCCTCCCATGCCAGTCCACCATTGCCATTCCCCACATCCTTTGCTCCATCCAGATTTACAAACTTGCTCAACAGATGGATGAACTGAAGACATACTTTGCATCAGTCTTCACTGTGGAAGACAATAGCAGTATGCCAGAAGGTGGAGAGTGTCAAGGGGCAGAATTATGTGAAGTTGCCATTATGAGGGAGAATATTCTTGGGAAACCAAAATGTCTGAAGGCAGATAATTCATCAGAACCAGAGCGTATGCAGCCCAGAGTTCTGATCGTGGTGGCTGAAGACATTGTGGAGGTATTAGTAATGATCTTTCAAAAATCAATTGATTCAGGCATGGTTCTGGAAGAAGGAAAAATTGCCCTCCACTCCACTGTCACTCCACTCTTCAAGAAGGGAGAGAGGCAGAAGAAAGAAAATTATTGGCCAAATGGCCTAATTCTGCTCCTGTATCGTAGTGGTTTTATGGTCATTGGGAAGAGGTGACTGGAAGGGGAGGAAGCAGAAGAGAGCATGAACAAGGAAATGGAGGGCAGTGTATCAGGGAGAGGAGGGGATGGAGAATGGTGAGTGGAAGGATGGAAATGGGGAATGTGAATAGAGAAGTGGGCAGGAAGGAGGGCTAATTGGAGGAAGTCAGGCTGGAGGGGAGACTGGCAGGAGAGGGTGCCATAGAGCTGGGGGGGGGAAGATGTGGGTGAAGATGGCATTGCTGAAGATTTTCAGATCTACAGCTGGACAATACAGATCAGGAATCAGTGGTGGGAATCATTGAAGGAAACAGTGTGGAGACATTTTTTTATTGCTGGCCACTGGTGCCTCAAATGTGGTGAATGTTGTTCTGTTGTTTCAGAAGGGCAGCAAGGATGTAACAGGGATTTCTGGCATTCAGGGGATCACTGGCTGATACTGGGCTGATCAAGTGGGAGGAGTTGGGATGGGGTGTCCAAGAGATTGGAGATTGATCATCTTGTGGAGTTTGGAGGAGATGCCTGGAGAAATGTAGCCCAGACGGAGGGTGGGAATACACTGGTCACCTGCTGAATATTGGATATTATATGGACAGGCTATGGTGCATCAGCGTATTGGGTTGTTTTTGAAGTGTTTGGGCATCAGAGGGCATTGGGGGACTTGGTCATCAGAGAATATTGGAGGTTGGATGGGTCTTTGTGGAAAGGTTGTATCATGGGGTGATGAATAGGGTCAGGACTGGGTTGAGTTTGATGGATGTTGATGAGGTAGTGAGCCACTGTGGCTTTCGGGCACAGTGAGAGGGATGATTGAGCAGAGAGTGGTGCAGTAACTGTCAAAGGGATGTTCTGGGAGGTCAGAGAGGAAGACTGACAGATCACAGAGGAAGACACTGGTGAGGAATGAGAGAGGAGAGGCAGGAACTGTGACAGGATGGAGTGGGAAGGTGGAGGGATGGTGGACCCCAGTTGTTGGACAGAGTAAGAGTGAAAAGCGGGATGTACTGGGTGAGTCGCAGACGGAGACTGAAGAGACAGTGTGGTGGTGACTGGGGGGACAGAGACGGAGTGTCGAACAGGAAAAAGGTGGAGTGATACTGGAAGTGTACAGACCCACAGCTGAACAGTGCAGTTCAGAAATCAGTGGTGGGGATCATTGAAGGAAACCCTGATCCCCATGTTGATCCCTGAACTTCATCCCAACTCCCACTGAAGGGAATGATCAGGAGTGACAGGGAATTGGGAGAGACAGTGGAGAGACCCTGTGTGATGTTGGTTTCTACACACACCTATTCCTCTGTTCCTCTGACTCATGATGATTGCTTCAGTGTCTCCACTCTCTCACTCTCTCTGTTCCTCTATTCTACACACAGGTAGTTCCACAGGGAAACAGACCGATGGATCAGTGTCTGGAGAACACACCCAGAAATCAGGAGGCACAACCTCAGGTATCAAGTCTTGTGAAATAACTGTATCCTGGAAGTTCTCATGAGCCGCTTCAAGTTCATTTATTGTAATTCAACTATACACGCGTATATAAGTAAATGAAACATCATTCCTGTGGGACCAAGCTGTGAAACACAGTACTTCAGTCATTTCAATGTTGTAATTTTATGGATTATACTGTCCTGCTCCCACAGATAAAAATGAATTTTGCGACAGATCTGACCGATGATAAACCTGATTCAATTATCGGTCTCCATTGTGGACAGAAAGTGAGAATTGGGCTGAGAGGAGAATCAGGGTTGGGAAAGAGAGAAAGGCACAGGAAGCACCAGAGAGACATTCTACAATGATCAATAAACCAAGTGTCTGAAATCAAATTACCTTGCCTTGTGTTTCAGGGCAGGATTTGTCTTCACCTACACCACCACCCCCTTCCCACCTGGCAGTCCTTCTCTGCCACCTGTCCCACACACCTACGGTTCTCCACCCTCACCATTCACAACTTCCTTCACTCCCACTAAACTTACAAGCTTTCTCCCTGCTCCACATTGACAAATACCGCACTGTGCAAAAGTCTTGTGCACCCCAAGCTATACACATGTGCCTTAGACTATTGACCAGTACTGTACAGACATGCACAGTGCACATAATTATGATCCAGCAAAATAATATTTGTCCAAGCCCCTGAGCTTCATGGCCTGAAGATTGACAGGTGTGAGGTGAACGTTTATGTGAGACTCGATAATGTTACTGGCACGATGAAATTTAGAATAAGCAGCAATATCACAAACAAGAGACAATCTGCAGATGCTGGAAATCCGAGCAGCACAACAAAATGCTGGAGATCTCCACAGATGCTGCCTGGCCTGCTGAGTTCCTCCAGCATTTTGTTTGTTAAACAGCAATATGATTATGTTAAGCACCAGCAGGTAAAGATGAAAAGTGACCAGTGCTGGATGAGAATGTATCTGTGAATTGGGGAGTGAGGGGGTTTGGGGTGACAGGGCATTTAGACATGGTGTTACATGTGTGCTGGATGAGAATGTATCTGTGAATTGGGGATTGAGGGGGTTTGGGGTGACAGGGCATTTAGACAGGGTGTTACATGTGTGCTGGATGAGAATGTATCTGTGAATTGGGGAGTGAGGCGGTTTGGGGTGACAGGGCATTTAGACAGGGTGTTACATGTGTGCTGGATGAGAATGCATCTGTGAATTGGGGAGTGAGGTGGTTTGGAGTGACAGGGCATTTAGACAGGGAGTTACATGTGTGCTGGATGAGAATGTGTCTGTGAATTGGGGAGTGAGGAGGTCTGGGGTGACAGGGCATTTAGACAGGGTGTTACATGTGTGCTGGATGGCAGTGGGGAGTTCAGTCTAACAGCCTGGGGGAAGATGCTGTTTCCCAGCCTGGTTCGCTTGTTGGATGTCCGGTACAGTAGATGTGAACGATGGGTTCAGTTCAACCCCTGCTTCTGATTACGGCCTCAGGAAATGGTACACTTTTCCTTGTCTGGAGGCTGGTCCAGTAGGTCAGTGTATTTTCAGCATCATAGCATATTGAGTTGGATAAATCCCCGGGGGCCTGGACTTGGCTTGGACTTTGTAGGAGGGTAGAGAAGAAATAATCGGAGGCCCTGGCGGAGGCATTTGCTTTGTCCCTGGTGATTAGTGGTGACTGGAAGGGAAAGAGGGATAGTTGGGAAGGAAGTGGAGGGCAGGAGAGAGCCTGAACAGGGAAATGGAGCGGAATGTGTCAGGGAGAGGAGGGGTGGAAGGATGGTGAGGAATGGATGGAAATGGAGAGAGTGAATGGAGAAGTGGGGGGAAGGAGGGCTGATTGGATTGGAAATGCAGACTGGAAGAGATAATGGGGTATGAGAGGGTGCCATCGAGGAGGGAAAGGTGGCCGGAGATGAAGTGATGCTGAAGATTGACAGCTCCGAAGCTGATGGGAATCATTGATGACAGGGATAAGTGGGGGTCCAGGGGATAACTGGGCTGGTCAGATGGGTGGAGTTGGGATGGGATGACTACTGGTCATTGTTTGGGGATTGGATTAGATATCCCATCTGGAGGGTGGGAATACACTGGACACCTGCTGAATATGAGACGTTGTGTAGAGATTGGGCAGGGCTGTGATGCAGCAGGTTTTTGGGTGGTGTTTGAAGTGCTTGGACATCAGAGGCCGTTGGGGGACTTGGGCATCTGAGGATGGTGGTGGTTTGATGGGTCTTTGTGAGAAGGTTGTATCATGAGGTGATGAATAGGGTCAGGATTGGGACAACACACACAAAATGCTGGAGGAACAGCAGGTCAGGCAGCATCTATGGGAAAGAGTAAAGAGTCGACGTTTTGGGCTGGGACCCTTCATCAGGGTTGGGGTTGGGTTTGATGGACTGTGGGTGGGGGGGGTGTTGTGGTGAGGAACTGTGGCTTGTGGACAGAGTGAGGAGGGATCATTGAGCAGAGAGTGATGAAGTAACTGTCGAAGAGATGTTCTGAGAGAGGTCAGAGAGGAAGGCTGACAGATCAGAGGGAAGAGACTGGTGAGGAATGAGAGAGGAGAGGCAGGAACTGTGACAGGATGGAGAGGGAAGGTGGAGGGACGGTGGACCCCAATTGTTGGACAGAGTAATAGAGGAAAGTGGGATGTACTGGGGGAATAGCAGACGGAGACTGAGGAGACAGTCTGGTGGTGTCTGGGAGGGGGAGGGATGGAGTGTCCAACAGTAGAAAGATGGAGTGAATGGTGAGAGTTGTATCTGTGGGGTGAGGTAGATTTGAGGGGAGGGATTTCAGTGTCTCGGATAAGAAGGATTGATGGTAAAGAGTGAGGGATGGAGTTTGAGATGAAAGAAAAGGGTTGACTGAAGAGGGAATGTGAATGGCCCGGGGTAGACTGTGTGGGATGTGAGGTTTAATCCATTTGATTCTGGTTGATAGTTTCTGCCTGTGTCGTTACCTCCCATCCCCCCATTGGAGTTCCCCACAACACAGTTCTCTGACTGGTTGATATTCATACTGAATTTGTGGGAACTCAGGAAGAAATGACTGGAGAACCTGGGCTGGGTTTGTCCACCACCCGAGCTGGTGTCAGTGGAGGAGATTGTCGAAAGGAGTGTTCCTCTTCCTGTTCAATCCCTGAACTTCATTCTGACTCGGCTGAGGACAGTGACTGATGTTCAGGAGGGAGAGTGAATGCAGGGAGACTGAGCGTGTCAGGGTGATTGAGATAACCCCTCTCCCCCACCTCCTGTCCCAGTCTGACATCCGAATGGAGGGAGACTGAGTGTGTCAGGGTGATTGAGTTAACCCCTCTCTCTCCCTCACCTCTTGTCCCAGACTGACATCTGAATGGAGGGAGACTGAGTGTGTCAGGGTGATTGAGTTAACCCCTCTCCCCCACCTCCTGTCCCAGTCTGACATCCGAATGGATGGAGACTGAGTGTGTCAGGGTGATTGAGTTAACCCCTCTCTCTCCCCCACCTCCTGTCCCAGTCTGACATCCGAATGGAGGGAGACTGAGTGTGTCAGGGTGATTGAGTTAACCCCTCTCTCTCCCCCACCTCTTGTCCCAGTCTGACATCCGAATGGAGGGAGACTGAGTGTGTCAGGGTGATTGAGATAACCCCTCTCCCTCACCTCCTGTCCCAGTCTGACATCCGAATGGAGGGAGACTGAGTGTGTCTGGGTAATTGAGTTATCCCCTCTCCCCCACCTCCTGTCCCAGTCTGACATCCGAATGGATGGAGACTGAGTGTGTCAGGGTGATTGAGTTAACCCCTCTCTCTCCCTCACCTCCTGTCCCAGTCTGACATCCGAATGGATGGAGACTGAGTGTGTCAGGGTGATTGAGTTAACCCCTCTCTCTCCCCCACCTCCTGTCCCAGTCTAATATCCGAATGGAGGGAGACTGAGTGTGTCAGGGTTATTGAGATAACCCCTCTCCCCCATCTCCTGTCCCAGTCTGACATCTGAATGGATGGAGACTGAGTGTGTCAGAGTGATTGAGATAACCCCTCTCTCTCCCCCACCTCCTGTCCCAGTCTGACATCCGAATGGAGGGAGACTGAGTGTGTCAGGGTGATTGAGATAACCCCTCTCTCTCCCCCACCTCCTGTCCCAGTCTGACATCCGAATGGAGGGAGACTGAGTGTGTCAGGGTGATTGAGATAACCCCTCTCTCTCCCCCACCTCCTGTCCCAGTCTGACATCCCAATGGATGGAGACTGAGTGTGTCAGGGTGATTGAGTTAACCCCTCTCCAAACCTCCTGTCCCAGTCTGACATCTGAATGGAGGGAGACTGAGTGTGTCGTGGTGATTGAGATAACCCCTCTCCCCCACCTGCTGTCCCAGTCTGACATCCGAATGGAGGGAGACTGAGTGTGTCAGGGTGATTGAGTTAACCCCTCTCCCCCACCTCCTGTCCCAGTCTGACATCCGAATGGATGGAGACTGAGTGTGTCAGGGTGATTGAGTTAACCCCACTCCCCCACCTCCTGTCCCAGTCTGACATCCGAATGGAGGGAGACTGAGTGTGTCAGGGTGATTGAGTTAACCCCTCTCTCTCCCTCACCTCCTGTCCCAGTCTGACATCTGAATTTGACATTTGCACTCTGCTAACCGCTTTCGATTTCTTCATTTATTTTCCAGATCCGCCGAATTCCAAAGGGACCAGCCAGAAGCCGTCCTCTGGCCCAGAGGGAGAGACATGCTCAGGTATCAGGTTTTATTTGATAGAGGGGAGGGTGGGGGTGTCTTCAGTCCCGTTTGGATCCCAGTCACATCCTGTGACACCACCTGCGGTATTCAGGAGCAAATACAGTGACAGCATTCGGAGAGACCTCTTTAAACCCTTCACATAGTTTGTGTAGATCTCTCAGACCCACCTTTGTGTACTGGTGTGTACAGCTTCTCATTCCACACCTACCTCGCTCCACTCCACCTTCCCTCTCTGACCGTCTGTACCCCTCATCTCCGAGGGTCACTGATACTCAGCATTAGACCCGGACAGTCTACCTCCCTGTTCACCCGCCGCCAAAGTCAGCTTGTCCCAGCTCTTCCCCACTCCACTTCATCCCCTACCCCCTCTCCCTCACCCGAGGTTTGTGCAGATGTCATGATGTTGCATCCTCTGGAGTAGATCAGCCTGTTTCACCGGCCTCACCCCCACCACCACCCTTCACACTGGGGGTTTGCTGCGTCTGGACCTGCTCCGGCAAAGGTCTGACTGAAGACTTTTCTCAATCTTCCAGTGAAGGGGCTCCCGTCAAAGGACGAGTGTGAGAAGATGATCAACAGTGCCCAAGTGTTGATCCTTGGGCAGAACAACCTGAGAAACTCCCAGGAGCAAGAGGCCTACCTCCGTCAGGTGAGAGATGTCGTCCACATTTATTCCCAGGGTAGAGATTATGGTTCATTTGGCTTTGGTCATTCCTGTACAATGAGCAGTGACTATCCCTTCCCGATAAACGGTGAATGACCCAAACCAGAAACTGTAACACCTGAGTCACCGGCAACTCTCTGTTTTCCATCACCACCCTGCGTAAGAAGAGATAAGAGCAGAATTAGGCCTTTGAGCCCATCACGTCTCCCCACTGATCTTTTCCTCAATCCCTTTCTCACACTTTCTCTCCTTAACCCTAACCCTCTTATTGATGAAGAAGTTATCAGTCTCTGTCATAAATACACCAAGTGACTTGGCCTCCACCACCAACTGTGGCAAAAAATTCCACAAACTCACCAGCCTTCGGCTCAAGATATCCCTCCTCATCTCAGTTTCAAAGAGACGTCCCTTTACTGAGAGGTGTGCCCTTGGATCTGGGAGTCTCTCACTCACATCAAAACCCTTTACACATCCGCCCCATCCAGGCCTTTCAATATCCGGTAGTATCAGTGAGATTTATCCACTTCACCACCATCTTCTGAACTCCAGCCCAGAGACCTCAAACAGTCCTCATAGGTAAAGCCTTTCACTCCTGGGATTATTCTCCCCCAACTCCCTGTCACCGCTCCACATTGACAAAGTTTACCCTTCCCCATTTATCCTTGCTCCATTCCCAGACATCACTGAGTTTCAAAGTTCAAAGTAACTTTATGATCAAAGTACTGTACGTCTTTGTCACCCCTGAGATTTGTTTTCTTGCGGGCATACTCAATAAATCCATGGAATAACAACAGAATCAGTGAAAGACTGCCCAACTAGGGTGTTCAACCAGTGTGCAGAAGACAACTGTGCAAATATAAAACGAGGAAATAATAACAATAATAAACAAATAAGCAATAAATATCAGAAACATGAGGTGAAGAGTCGTTGAAGGTGAATCCATTGTTTGTGGGAACATTTCAATGATGGGGCAAGTGAAGTTATCCCCTTTGGTTCGCGTGTCTGATATTTGAGGGGTAATAACTGTTCCTGAACCTGGTGGTGCGAGTCCTGAGGCTCCTGTACCACCTCCCTGATGGCAGCGGCGAGAAGAGAGCATGTTTTGGGTGGTGGGGGCCCCAGCGCATTTACAACGAACTGACCATATCGACTCGGCACCAGTTCCAGTGTCGCATCAACCATTTGGAGGTGGGGTGGGGTCATCACTTTTCGATTTCCTGTTGATTGATGGCATCATTTGAGCTGAAGGAAGGTTTTGCACTGATGATAAGTCAAGGACTTCCCCAGTTTTGTAAGAAAGTTTACATCCCACTTTGTGTATCAGGGAACAGGATTTCTCCAGTTCGTATGAGGGTGGGAGGGTGGTGAGATTTGAGTTTCGGGTAATGAGGCAGAAATGCCCAACAGGTCAGTCAGCGCCGTGGAAGGAGAAACAGAGTTAACTTTTCATCTTGGATACTCTCTGTCAGAACGAGCTGGGGGAGGGAGAAGCAGGAGTGGTTGCAGTTTGAGAAACGGGAATACACTGCACGAGGAAATCGGTTCCACATGGCCATGAGGAGCTGGGTTTATGTGTGGTAGGCAAGGGAATACACCTGGCTTTGGTGGGTGGTGATGGTACTTCCCTGATCTGGGGGATCCCCTGGTCCGAGGAGAATGAGAGGATGCGGTGGGTATCATTTCTCAGATCTAAGGGGAAATCTGAGATATTTGTGGGGAAGGCGATTTCTCCCAGTGTGGGTTCTGCATGCCCTCCCCTTTCTTCCCCCGGTGTTTAGGTGGAGGGGATACTGTGGGGAGTCCTTTAGTTTGGGAGAGCAGATTCTCTGGTTATCTCGTACAGTAATACAGGACTGATACAAGGCTTTACATGCCAGCCATGCTGTGCACCAGTAAGACCCAGTTCCCCGAGTTCAGCCCATATTCCTCCAAGCCGCACCTTTCCATGTATCTATCCACGTGTTAAAGTGGTCCTATTGTACCTGCCTCAGCGACTTACTCTGGCAGCTTGTTCCATACATTCACCACTGTCTGTGTGAAAAAATCGTCCCTCTAATCCCTTTTAAATCTTTTCCCTCTCACCCTAAATCTATATCTCTAGTTTTGGACTCCGCTATCCTGGGGAAAAAGATCCTTATGTGTACCTCGCATCACTTTAAGCATTAAAAATGTCCTCCCCCACCAAATTTCCTAAACTCCAAGGAAGAGGTAACCTGTCTAACCATTCTCCATAACCAAGACACACTCATCCTGGCACAATCCTCGTAAATCTTTTCTGCACTATTCTCAGTTTAATCACATCTTTCCTATTTTGGTCACCCTGTAACTGTACATGGTACTCTAAGTGCCCCCTCAACAATGACTCGTATACTGTAAATAAGACCATAAGATATAGGAGCAGAATTAGCCCATTGAGTCTGTTCCACCATTTCACCATTTTCCCTCTCAGCACCAATCTCCTGCCTTCTCCCGATATTCCTTCATACCCTGACTAATCAAGAATCTATCAACCTCTGTCTTAAATATACCCTATGGCAATAAATTCCACAGATTCACCACTCTCTGGCTAAAGAAGTTCCTCCTCATCTCCGTTCGAAAAGGATGCACCTTTATTCCAAGGCAGTGTCCTCTGGTTTCAGTCTTATCCTCTCCACATCCAGTAAATCGAGGCCTTTCAGCGTTCAATAGCTTTCAATGAGCCACCCCTTAATCTTCTGAATTCCAGTGAGTAAAGGCCCAAGTCCATCAAACGCTCCTCATATGAAAAGCCTTTCAACCCCAGAACCATTTTCGTGAACCTTCTTTGAACCCTCTCCAACATCTGCACATCGTTTCTCAGATAAGGTGGTTAAGAAGGCTTATGGAAGGCTTTTATCATTCAAGGCATTGGGTTGGAAAGGCAGGAGGTTACATCGCAACTTGATAAAGCTTGGCTCGGCCACATCACGAGTATTGCATTCAGTTCCAGTTGCCCCACTGTAGGAAGGATGTTGAGGATTTGGGGAAGGTGCAGAAGAGGTTTACCAGGATGCTGCCTGGTTTAGAGGGTGTGTGCTAAGAGGAAAGGCTGGATAAACTTCGCTTGTTTTCTCTGGAGCACCGGAGGCTGAGGGGAGATTTGATAGAGGTTTATAAGGTTGTGAGAGGCAAAGATATAGACAGAGTATTTGTTTCCCAGGGTTGAAATGTCTAATACCAGAGGGCAGGCATTGAAGGTGAGAGAGGGTATGTTCAAGGGGAATGTAAGGGGTAAGGTTTTTTCCTCAGAGTGCCGTGGATACCTGGAATGTGCTGCCTGGCGTGGTGGTAGAGGCAAATATACTAGAGGCTGTTGAGAGACATTTGGGTGGGCACGTGGATATGAGGAGGATGGAGGGATATGCACATGATGTGGGTAGGAGTGATTAGTGTTTGGGTGTTTTCGCTTTGCTTTTTAGCTGGTCCAGCATAACATTGTGGGCCAAATGGCCTGTTCCTGTGCTGTTCTTTTCTATGTTTTATAAGGGATCTAAAACTGCTCTCAATTCTCTGTGACGCCTAGTCCTCTTGAAATGAATGCTAATATCACACTTGCCTTCCTCGCTACCGACTCAATCCACAAATGAACAACCTTTCAGGAATTCTGCATGAGGACTCCCATGTCCCTTTGCACCTCAGATGTTTGAATTTTCTCTCCATTCTGAAAATAGTCTACTCTTTTATTTCTTCTACCAAAGTGCATGACCTTACAATTTTCGACACAATTCCATCTGCCACTTCTTTGCCCATTCTCCTAATCTAAGTCCTTCTCTAACCTCTCTACTTCCTCAAAACTACCTGCCCCTCCACCTATCTTCATATTGTCTGCAGACTTGGCCACAAAGCCATCAATTTCGTCATCCAAGTCATTGACATATAACGTAGAAACAATAGTCCCAACACAGACCCCTGTGGAACACCACTGGTCAATGGCAGCCAAGCAGAAAAGACTCCCTGTATTTCCACTCCTTGCCTCCTGCCTGTCAGCCAATGCTTTATCCATGCCAGAATCTTCCTTGTAAAACCATGGGCTCGTAACTTCACATGTGGCACCTTGAAAATCCAAGTGTACAAGATCAACCAACTCTCCTTTAACTGTCCGGCTTGTTATTTCTTCAAGGAATTCCAATGGATTTGGCAGGCAAGGTTTCCCTTAAGGGCAGCCATGATCTTCTTTATATATTCTTTCATAATCCAACCTGTTTCCTATGGGTCAAGATGTAGGCGACTCTGTTGATCTATACGGGGACCTACTTTCTCACTGGCCTCTCTTTTACTCCTTCAGTGCTAACTGCTACATCCATCTTAGACACACTTTCCCTACTGATGTCCCTATTTAGAGTCCTGACGAAGGGTCTCAGCCTGAATCGTCGACTGCACCTCTTCCTACAGATGCTGCCTGGCCTGCTGCGTTCACCAGCAACTTTGATGTGTGTTGCTTGAATTTCCAGCATCTGCAGAATTCCTGTTGTTTCCCTATTTAGAGTATTGTCAATGTTTTTATCGTCTTCAGGGATTCATTCTTCCTTGATCTCCCATATCCAATATCCACCATCAGCCAGGATTTCCCTGAACGTGCCAGGTTTATCCTTTGTCCTGACAGGAACATGTCGGACCTCGACTCCCGACATCTTTCTCTTCCGTTCATTCCTTTCCCTTCAGACAGTCTCATCCTTTTCCATCACTCTTAAAACTAATAGAATTATGCTCACTGGAGCCAAACTACTCCATGACTATCAATTTAGTGACTCACCCTGCCTCGTTCAGTTCTGGTCACCTCATTGCAGGAAGGATGTGGAAGCTTTCGAGAGGATGCGGAGAAGATGTACCAGGGTTCTGCCTGGACTAGAGAGCATGTCATCTGAGTGTAGTCTGAGCGAGCTGGGGCTTTCCTCTCTGGACCGAAGGAGGATGAGAGGTGACCTTCTACAGGTGTACAAGATGATAAGAGATATCGATTCAATCAGAGACCTTTTCTCATGGCGGAAATGGTGATAGGAGGAAAGTATAGGGGGGTGTCAGAGGTAAGTTTATTTTGCACAGAGAACGGTGGGTATGTTAGATACTCTGCCAGGGATGGTGGTAGAGGCAGAATCATTGGGGGCATTTAAGATAGGCACATGGATGATAGAACAATGGAGGGCAATGAGAGAGGGAAGGGGAAGATTGGTCTTAGAAGGTCAGCACAACATTGTGGCCGATGGACCTGTACTGTATTGTACTGCTCTATGATCCCCCAGAGGGGTCCAGTATTGCAGCCTCGGGACACAGACCCTCTGTGTATTTACTCAGGAAACTTCCCTGGACACCTTTCACAAACTCTACATCATCCAGACCTCAAACATTTTGGGCGACCCAATCAGTGCTGGGGAAATTAAGATCAGCAACTAATACAACCCAACGAACACACATCAAAGTGGCTGGTGAACGCAGCAGGCCAGGCAGCATCTCTAGGAAGAGGTACAGTCGACGTTTCAGGCCAAGACCCTTCGTCAGGACGTGTGTTGCTTGAATTTCCAGCATCTGCAGAATTCCTGTTGTTTGCATTTTTAAAACTAATACAACCCTGTTGCTCTGAGCAATTCCTATGCACACCTGATCCTGAAGTTCCAGCTGACTATTGGGGTGGGGTCTATCATACAGCCCCACCAGAGTGACCTTTCCCTTCTAGTCCCAACTTCTACCCACGTGACCTCACTTGATGATTCCCAACAATGTCATCTCGAAGCACCTTTGTTACTAACTCCATTATCACAAAGACAAGTCTCCGTCCTTGCCTACCTGTACCTCTGTGTTGCCTTTAGCATCTGTATCCTGGAGCACTGGGCTGTCAGTTCCTGCCCTTCTCTCAGCCATGTTGTTTATCTGGGTTTTTAGACGGCGCTGCACATGAGGCCGTTAACAAGATCAGAGCCCACGGTATTACAGGAAAAGTACGAGCATGGATGGAAGATTGTCTGATTGGCAGGAGGCAAAGAGTGGAAATGAGGGGGGCCTGTTCTGGTTGGCTGCCAGTGACCAGTAGAGTGCTGCAGGGGTCGATGTTGGGACCACTTCTTTTCACGTTATGTATCAATGGTTTGGACGAAGGAACTGATGGTTTCGTGACCAAGTTTGCAGACGATACGAAGAGAGGTGGAGGGGCACAGCCTCAGAATTGAGGTCGTCCATTCAGAACAGCGAAGAGGAATAATGTCTTTAGCCAGAGGGGGGTGAATCTGTGGAATTCATTGCCACTGATGCTGTGGAGGCCAATTCTTTGAGTATATTTAAGGAGGACGTTGATAAGTTCTTGATTAATCAGGGCTTCAAAGGTTCCAGAAGGAGGGCATTGGTAAGGGGGTACAGCAGCATTATTACTCGAAAGCCTTTAGGCTCCTGAACCATAAGACATCGGATCAGATTCAGGAGTTTTAGATCCTGGAGTCTGCTCTGCCATTCCATCATGGCTGATTTATTATCCCTCTCAACCCCATTCTTCTGCCTTCTCCCCATAGACTTTTTGAAGTCTTTACTAATCAGAAACCTATCAACCTCTCCTTTAAATGTACCCAATGATCCAGCCTCCACAGCCGTCTGTGTCAGTGAATTACACAGGTTCACCACCCTCTGGCTAAAGACATTACTCCTCCTCTCTGTTCAAAAGGGACGTCCTTGTATCTGAGGTTATGCTCTCTGGTCTTAGACTTCCCCGCTATAGGAAATACCCTCTCTGCATCTACTATATCTCGGCTTTTCAATATTCAATAGGTTTCAATGAGAACCTCCCTCATTCTTTTAAACTCCAGAGAGTACAAGCCCAGAAATGTCAGAAGTTCCTTGTACGCTAACCCTTCCATTCCTGAGATCATTCTTGTAAACTTCCTCTGGACCTTTTCCAATCCCAGCACTTCCTTTCTGAGATAACGGGCCCAAACTGCTCACAATACTCCAAGTGCTGTCTGACCATTCCCTTACAAAGCCTCAGCATTACATCCTTGATTTAATAATCTAAACCTCTCGAAATGAATGCAAATGGTTGTCTGACCATTCAAGAATATTCCTCAGCTGCTCAGAGACATCCTTGACCCTGACACCTAGGAGACAACACACCATTCCAGCATCTCTCCTCTGGTCACAGAATCTCCTGCCTGCTCCCCTCTTCACCACTGAGTCTCCCATCACTCCTGTCCTGTCTGACTGCAATCTTTCCATCTGAGCCTCAGAGCCTTTCACAGTGACAGAGACCCGAATGCTGCTGCCAGTCCCTGCAGGAACATCTCTCGACAGTATCCATAGAGGTGTATCTGTCAGTGAGGGGAATGGCCACAGGGGAACCCTGCACTGACTGCTGACTCCCTTTACTTTTCCCAGTGGTCACGGAAACCTGCACCGTGTGTGTGTGATCAGGTCAGTGAGCGTCCCACATCTGGTGTTCTCAGCTTCCCGGATGATGCCGAGTATCTCCATTTCCTTGACCTGGTCTGTCAGGAGCTGCGGCTGGGTGCACCTCTTGCCATTGTAGTCATCAGGAAGACCGTGTGGTTCCCTGACCCTTACCCTGTGCAGGAGGAGCACTCCACTGCCCTGACGACCACTTTGCCTCCACCACATCAGGTACTGAGGGTCAGCGGCAAAAATAAAACCTGACCTGTCCCTCCACACTGATGCTGATCTAAAGATCTGCCCTCACTCCCAACACCTGGGCCACTCACTCAGCCCCTCATGGCACTACACTGGCCCACTTCACTGTGGCTGCTCCGCCTGACCCTTACCTCTCCTCACTGCTGCCATCGGAAAGGAGGTACCAGAGTGTAGGTCACACACCACCAGGTTCAGGAACAGGTATTACCCTCCAACCGTCAGAGTCCCGAACCAGTGTGGATAACTTCACTCACCTCAACACTGAACTGATTCCACAACGAATGGACTCATATTCAAGGACTCTTCACAACTCGTGTCTCAGTATTATTTATTTACATTGTTTATTTGCAGATTGTCATTTTCAATTCATTGTCTGTATGTAGTTTTTCATTAATTCTATTGTAGTTTGCTGTTTTACTCTGAATTGCATCAAGAAAATGAATCTCAGGGTTGTATACGGTGACATATACCTACTTTGAGAATAAATTTACTTTGAACGTTGAACTTTTATGCCTTTTGTTGTGGCAACTGAGTCAACCAGAAGCAGCTTTTTATTAATCTGCTCCCCTCGTCTGGTCTGGCTGCTGGGGAGGGAGTGAACGGGATTCCACTCGACGTGTTGGGGGAGCGGGTGGGGGCGATTTCCCACACTGTCCAGACAAACCGATTTGTATGTTTGTGAGGAAGAGGGTTCCCCTGGTGTGGGGGAAATGATTCCTGTGGGTGGGGGTGAGGGGGGATGGTTATTTTAGACGAATGGGAATTGTCTGATTTGGAAGGAATGGAGTTTTCCTGGTGTTTACGGAATGTAGTTCTTGGTGTGAAGGAGAAGGGAATCTCCTGGTGGTAAGTGATGGATTCTGTAGGTGATGAGGGGAGGGGTCCTCTGCTGTCCTGATCCCCACACAGTGTGGTCTAACTGTGTCTCTTCACCATTGACACCCCTGTCCACAGGTGCGTCAGATGCTGATCGAACAGCTCCCCTGCAAGCACGTCCTGTCCAACAGTAAACACGACAATGAGGGAGGGAAGTGAGGAGGAAGGTGTCAGATTGTGGTCTTCCAGCGTATCACAGGATGATGGACGGTGGTGATGTGTGTGACGGGTGGACTGGGGCACGAGGAAATCTAAATGTTGGTAAAATATCTGCATTAGCATGTATCTGGTTGTTCTTCTGTCATCTCTGTAGCTTATTAACAAACAAGTTACGCTTCTGTTAGTTACCGATTTGAATTATTTCTCAATTCAATGCAATAATGGCTTTAATCCAAGTAATGAAAGACACATTAGTGTTCCTGTAATGTGGCTCCGATTATTTCTGTATTTCTTATGCATCCAATGATATTGTGTTACTGGAGGATGTACCACTGTTTTACTTCTACACTGATCAGTTATTAAAATTAATACAATAAAGATACAACATTCATGCCCATGTTGCCAGATAACTTGCTGATAAAGGAGACCAACCTGCACAGATTACAGTGATGGTAATGGTGATAGTGAGGGTAGTCTGAGGTTACCAGAAGCCGTACATGCAGAATTAGGCCATTTGACCCATCCGTTCTGCTCTCCCATTGTATCATGTCTGATTTATTATCCCTCTCATCCCCATTCTCCTGCTTTCTCTCCGTAACCTTACTAATCAAGAACCTATCAACCTCCACATTAAATAAACCAATTGACTTGTCCTCCACAGGCGTCTGTAGCAATGAATTCCCCAGATTCACCACCCTCTGGATAAACAAAATCCTCCTCGTATCTGTCGCAAAGAGACATCTGTCTGTTCTGAGGTTGTGGCCTCTGGTCCTAGACCCCCACACCCCCACACCGCTATAAGAAACATCCTCTCCATGTCCACTCGATCGAGGTCTTTCAATATTCAATTGGTTTTGATTAGATCCCCCCTCATTCTTCTAAACTCCAGCCAGTGAGAGACCAGAGCCATTAAACGCTGCTGATACGGTATTCCTTTCAGTCCCAAGATTATCTATATCCCAGTGTGTCCTCTGATGGACATCTATATTTTCCACAACTCCACCAATTTTTACATCACATACAAAAATACAAAAATATAGAATATAGAACAGTACAGCAAAGTACAGCCACTTCGTCTCTTCATTTGCCAACCCTTTAACTTACTCCAGGATCAATCTAACCCTTCCCTCCTACAAGTCCTGCGCTGTTCTATCACCCATGTGTCTATCTGAGAGTTTCTTAAATGTCCCTAATGTATTTGCCTCTGCCACCACCCCTGGCAGGGTGTTCCATGCACCGACCACTCTGTGTGTAAAGAAAAACTTACCTTTCCCCCTTATACTTCCCTCCAATCAACTTAAAATTATGCCCCCATGTATTGTCCATTTCCGCCCTTGGAAAAGTGTCTTTGGCTATCCACTCGATCTGTGCCTCATCTTCTCATCTTATTCACTTTAGCAATTCACCTCTCGTCCGCCTTCGCTCCAGAGAGAAAAGCCCTAGCTCACTCAAACTTTCCTCAGAAGAAATGCTTTCTAATCCAGGAAGCATCCTCGTAAATCTCTGAAATCTGTCTAAAGTTTCCCCATCCTTTCTATTGTAATGCCCTGGTCCACATCCTTACTGTTATGCTGGAGGTATTTCACTCAGCAGCTCTGTAAGAGCTGTTGTTCTGCTCTCAGCCTGTTTGGGTTATTGTTGAAGATGAGGGGTGAGGTGGAATTTGTGCCATCCAATCAGCAGGAGGTTTTCTTGGTGAGGGACAATAAGGTTGGTCTTGGGCTTTTGTTCGAGAGGAGATGAAGAGAGAAGATGCTGTGGAGAACCGGTTATAGCATACAATCTGTGAGAGACCTGTTTGTTTGAACATAGAAATTTACAGCATATTACAGGCCCTTCGGCCCATAATGTTGTGCCAACCATGTAACCTACTGCAGAGACTGCCTAGGATTTCCCTCGCGCATAGCCCTCTATTTTTCTAAGCTCCATGTACCTATCTGAGAGGCTCTTAAAAGACCCTATTGTACCCACCTCCACCACTGTCGCCGGCAGCCCATTCCACGCACTCACCAGTCTCTATGTGGAAAAACTTAACCCTGACATCCCCTCGGTACCTACTTGCAAGCACCTTAAAACTACACCCCCTCAGATGAGCCATTTCAGCCCTGGGAAAAAGCCTCTGGCTATCCTCACGACCAATTCTCCTCATCATCTTATACAGCTCTACCTGCTCACTTCTCATCCTCTGTCGCTCCAAGGAGAAAAGGCCAAGTACACTCAACCTATTCTCATAAGGTACGCCCTCCAATCCTTGTAAACCTCCTCTGTACTCTCTCTGTATCGAGCGAGATGGATTGGAGTGATGTTGGGAAGGTGGTGTGAGCTTCCTCGTGAACCGAGGACCCAGAGCGTGAGTGACAGAGAAGTTCGTGATGAGCTCCAACTTGTGCACATTGGACTGTTTAATTAGAATGGCCCTTTTCTTTTTGTTGTTCTTCACTAACCCTTCAGTTAAGATTAATGAGTATAATTCTTTTAATCGTATGCAGTGTGGTCTGTTATCTTGTGGCATTAATTTGTAACAGGGTAGGCAATGACACAGCATCCACACATACCGAGGTTTGGGGTGGGATCAAACACGCCGCAATCTCATGGGTTTGGTGGGCCGGAGGTTGTCTTCCCTGGACTTCTGCAGCCAAGGATACCGGGGTGTTTCATTGTGGGGTATCGTCCGGGATCAGTTTCATTGGATGCTGTGTGATTGCCCCGAGCATTGATCCAGTGGGTTGTGTGTTTGTCTGTGTGAAGCTACAGTCCGGTAAAGTGATTATGATACGTGGTTATGGATGCTGCAGGGATGGAGACGAGGTTTGATAAAATGGCGGGAAAACACATTGTTCTAATCCAGATCAGCACTGACGTAACGGCAGTTCAATTGCCTGGTACTATTGGGGTCCCGGGGGAGGGGGCCATAGGCTGTCCCTTCTTCCCAGGAGGAGGGGAGTGAAGGTAAGTGTGCGGAATCAGACTTTGTTCTAGTCCAGACCAGCACTGACATTGCGGCAGTAGAATTCGGAGAAGGAAGTCTGAGAATCGGAGTGGGAGTGCGGAGGAAGCCACTTTTGAATTTTTCGGGTTTATTTCATCGGCGTTCAGAGAGGCGGGACTGCGCAGGCGTGTGACATCGGGCAGTGAAGCACGGAAGATTTAAAAGGAACAGAGCCTTATACAGTGGGCAGCGTAGTTTGTGTGCGGCAGAGTGAGCTGGGAGCAGAGTGAAGGTTTAAGGGCTTCGGCTCAACGGGCTTAGGCGGAAATGGGCGAGGCGAGGAAGGATTGGTATTCATTTTTTGTTGTTATTTGAGGAGGGGGGAAGTATGAGTGTGAGGGCAGCTTGTTGTTCTTGGTGCCGGATGTGGGAGGTCCTGGAGTCTCCAAGCCTCCCGGACGTCCACCTCTGCACCAGGTGCGCCAAGATGCAGCTCCTAATGGACCGCGTTCGGGACCTGGAGCAGCAGCTCGATGACCTTCGTCTGGTCAGGGAGAGTGAGGAGTTGATAGAGAGGAGTTACAGGCAGGTGGTCATACCGGGGCCACGGGAGGCAGACAAGTGGGTCACGGTTAGGAGGGGGAAGAGGAAGAGTCAGGTAATAGAGAGTACTCTGGTGACTGTGCCCCTTAACAATAGGTACTCCTGTTTGAGTACTATTGGGGGGGGGGCAGCTTACCTGGGGGAAGCGACAGTGGCCGTGCCTCCGGCACAGAGTCCAGCCCTGTAGCTCAGAAGGGTAGGGAAAGGAAGAGGACAGCAGTACTAATAGGGGACTCGATAGTAAGGGGGTCAGATAGGCAATTCTATGGACGAAGTGAGGAGATCCGGATGGTAGTTTGCCTCCCTAGTGCCAGGGTCCGGGATATTTCTGATCATATCCAAGATATACTGAAGTGGGAGGGAGAGGAGTCAGAGGTATATCGGTACCAATGACATAGGTAGGAAAAGTGAAGAGGTCCTGAAAGGAGAATATAGGGAGTTAGGAAGGGAGTTGAGAAAAAGGACCGCAAAGGTAGTAATCTCGGGATTACTGCCTGTGCTATGCGACAGTGAGAGTGGGAATGCAATGAGGTGGAGGATAAATGTGTGGCTGAGGGATTGGAGCAGGGGGCAGGGATTCAAGTTTTTGGATCATTTGGGGCAGGTGTGACCTGTACAAAAAGGACGGGTTACGCTTGAATCCTCGGGGGACCAATATCCTGGCAGGGAGATTTGCAAGGGCTACTGAGGTGACTTTAAACTAGAATGATTGGGGGGTGGGAATCAAATTAAAGAGACTAGGAGAGAGGAGGTTAGTTCGCAAATAGAGAAAGCTGGTAGACAGTGTGTGAGAGAGGATAGGAAGGAGACAGAGACCAGGAGCACTCAGACCAAAGATGTAGGGGACAAGGAAGAAAAAGATAACAAAGTTGTTTGCTCCATTAAATAGAGAGTAAGAGGTGGAGAGTTTTTTAAATGCATCTATTTTAATGCTAGGAGCATTGTAAGAAAGGGGGATGAGCTTAGAGCATGGATTGATACCTGGAAATATGATGATGTAGCTAATAGTGAAACGTAGTTGCAGGAGGGGTGTGATTGGCAACTAAATATTCCAGGATTTCGTTGCTTCAGGTGTGATAGAATAGGAGGGGCAAGAGGAGGAGGTGTTGCATTGCTTGTCAGAGAAAATATAACAGCAGTCCTCTGGCAAGATAGATTAGTGGACTCGTCCAGGGAGGCTATTTGGGTGGAATTGAGGAATGGGAAAGGAGTAGTGACACTTAAAGGGGTGTATTATAGACCACCTAATGGAGACCGAGATCTGCAGGAGCAAATTTGTAAGGAGGTAGCAGATATTTGTAGTAAGCACAAGGTTGTGATTGTGGGAGATTTTAATTTTCCACACATAGACTGGGAAGCCCATTCTGTAAAAGGGCTGGATGGTTTGGAGTTTGTCAAATGTGTGCAAGATAGTTTTTTGCAGCAATACATAGAGGTTCCAACTAGAGAAGGGGCAGTGTTGGATCTCCTGTTAGGGAATGAGATAGGTCAGGTGACGGAGGTATGTGTTGGGGAGCACTTTGGGTCCAGTGATCACAATACCATTAGTTTCAATATAATTATGGAGAAGGATAGGACTGGACCCAGAGTTGAGATTTTTGATTGGAGAAAGGCTAACTTTGAGGAGATGCAAAAGGATTTAGAAGGAGTGGATTGAGACAATTTGTTTTATGGGAAGGATGTAATAGAGAAATGGAGGTCATTAAAAGGTGAAATTTTGAGGTTACAGGATCTTTATGTTCCTGTTAGGTTGAAAGGAAAGGTTAAAAGTTTGAGAGAGCCATCGTTTTCAAGGGATATAGGAAACTTGGTTCGGAACAATAGAGGGATTTACAGTAAATATAGGCAGCTTGGTGTTAATGAGGTGCTCGAGGAATATAAAGAATGTAAAAAGAATCTTAAGAAAGAAATTAGAAAAGCTAAAAGAAGATAGGAGGCAGCTTTAGCAAGTAAGGTGAAAATAAATCCAAAGGGTTTCTACAGTTATATAAATAGCAAAAGGATAGTGAGGGATAAAATTGATCTCTTAGAGAATCAGAGTGGACGGCTATATGCGGAGCCAAAAGAGATGGAGCTTTTAAACAATTTCTTTTCTTCGGTATTCACTGAGGAGAAGGATATTGAATTGTGTAAGGTAAAGGAAACAAGGAGGGTAGTTATGGAAAGTATGACAATTAAAGAAGAGGAAGTACTGGCACTTTTAAGGAATATAAAAGTGGATAAGTCTCTGGGTCTGGACAAGATATTCCCGAGGAGCTTGAGGGAAGATAGTGTGGAAATAGCAGGAGCTCTGACAGAAATATTTCAAATGTCATTAGAAACGGGGATGGTGCCGGAGGATTGGCGTATTGCCCATGTGGTTCCATTGTTTAAAACGGGTTCTAAGAGTAAACCAAGCAATCATCGGCCTGTGAGTTTGACATCAGTGGTGGGTAAATTGATGGAAAGTATTCTTGTAGATGGTATATATAATTATCTGGATAGACAGGGTCTGATTAGGAACAGTCAACATGGATTTGTGAGTGGAAGGTCATGTTTGACAAATCTTATTGAATTTTTTGAAGAGGTTTCTTGGAAAGTTGACGAGGGTAAAGCGGTGGATGTTGTCTATATGAACTTCATTAAGGCCTTTGACAAGGTTCCACAGGGAAGGTTAGTTAGGAAGGTTCAATCGTTAGGCATTAATATCGAAGTAGTTAAATGGATTCAGCAGTGGCTGGATGGGAGATGCCAGAGAGTAGTGGTGGATAACTGTGTGTTAGATTGGAGAACGGTGTGTAGCCGTGTGCCTTAGGGATCTGTAGTGGGTCCAATGTTGTTTGTAACATATATTAATGATCTGGATGATGGGGTGGTAAATTGGATTAGTAAGTATGCAGTTGATACTAAGATAGATGGCGCTGAGGATAATGAAGTAGGTTTTCAAAGCTTACAGAGTGATTTAGACCAGTTAGAAGAGTGGGTTGAAAGATGGCAGATGGAGTTTAATGCTGAATGATGTGAGGTGCTACATTTTGGTGGGACTAATCAAAATAGGACATACATGATGAATGCTAGGGCATTGAATAATGCAGTAGAACAGAGGGATCTAGGAATAATGGTGCATAGTTCCCTGAAGGTGGAATCTCATGTGGATAGGGTGGTGAAGAAAGCTTTTGGTATGTTGGCCTTTATAAATCAGAGCATTGAGTATAGGGATGTCATGTTGAAATTGTATAAGGCATTGGTAAGGCCAAATTTGGAGTATTGTGTACAGTTCTGGTCACTAAATTATAGGAAAGATGTCGATAAAATTGAGAGAGTACAGAGGAGGTTTACTAAAATGTTGCCTGGGTTTCATCTCCTAAGTTACAGAGAAAGGTTGAACAAGTTAGGTCTTTATTCTTAGGAGCATAGAAGGTTGAGAGGGGACTTGATAGAGGTGTTTAAAATTATGAGGGGGATAGATAGAGTTGATGTGGATAGGCTTTTTCCATTGAGAGTGGGGGAGATTCAAAGAAGAAGACATGAGGTGAGAGTTAAAGGGCAAAAGTTTAGGGGTAACATGAGGGGGAACTTCTTTACTCAGAGAGTTGTGGCTGTGTGGAACGAGCTTCCAGCAGAAGTGGTTGAGGCAGGTTCGATGTTGTCGTTTAAAGTTAAATCGGATAGATATATGGACAGGAAAGGAATGGAGGGTTATGGGCTGAGGGTAGGTCGGTGGGACTAGGTGAGAGTAGGAGTTTGGCATGGACTAGAAGGGCCGACATGGCCTTTTTCCGTGCTGTAATTGTTATATATGGTTATAACTGCCTGGTACTATTGAGGCCCGGGAGAGGGGGAGCCGTAGGCTGTCCCTACTTCCTGGGAGGAGAGGAGTGAAGGTGAGTGTGCGGAATCAGACTTGTTCCAGTCCAGACCAGCACTGACGTAACGGCAGTATAACTGCCTGGTACTATTGAGGACCGGGGGAGGGGGGGCCATAGGCTGTCCCTACTTCCTGGGAGGTGGGGAGTGAAGGCGAGTGTGTGGAATCAGAAGCCAAGTTTTCCGTAGCTGGGGACAGAGACTTTGAAGACAAGTTTGTCTCGTTTCTGCGGAGCGAGGGGAAGGAGTGGTCTGATGTTGAAGGTCCAATGAGTTCTCTAGCGAGGGCTGAGCATTCTGAGTTGGTAGGGGCCCTCACCTCCCTGGCCAATAAATGACAAAATGCCCAGGTTCAAGGTGCCAGCTATCATCGGCTCAGCCTGTTCTGAGGAACGAACCCACCCCTAAAGGTGAAGAGGAGTATGAGAGGCAGTGCCCTGATGATGAAAAAGACAGCAACTGGTTGAAAGTTTGGTGGGGCCGGCTGTTGACGTAGTGAGATATGTGAAGACACAGAACCCCTTTGCGACCTCTGCGGCCGACATGCAAACACTGGAAAAGGTGTTTGGCACGATGGGGAGCACATTGGAGATCATGACGGGTTTCAGATCGTGTTTCAGGAGAAGGGGAGAAGCTTTCTGCCTTCATTTTTGGCTCAAGAGGCAGATAAATTGCCTGCGCTGTGGTGGGCCACTCAAACGGCTGAGGTGAGTCAGTTAAGAATGGACCAAGGTTGCCAGACCTGATTGCCTGGGGTCTCCGACTGTCTCGTAAGACCCGCCTCCCCTCCCTCCCTCGCTTGTCGAGCTGACCAGAGAAGTAAGAGAGGAGGAGAATATGATGGAGACGTGTGAGGCCTCTGTCGGCAGGGTACAATCCTCAGTCGTGGTCCCCTTGGCTGAGGTGATCACTGACAGCCCACCCTGGGGAGGTGGTGAAGGAGCTGGTGGCAGAGTTTAGGACTGAGATGTCCCGGTTGTTATCAGTGAGTACACCCCCCCCCCCCCACGTATGATAGAGCTGATAGGGAGACGGACCCCCGAAGAGGACAGACCACGCAGAGGGCTGCTAGTGGCCGGGGTCCCGCAAGAAGGGGAGCGGCTGGTATTGTCTGTTATAACTGTGGTGAAGAGGGACACTTCAGGCGGGAGTGTGAATGATGGGAAACCCCTCGGAGAGTGAGCTCCCGGGTACCTAAGCGGAGAGACCCAGTGAGGGAATGGCCTGGCATCTTGGGAACACGTTCCCAGCAATATATCTGGGAACCTCCCAAGGTAAAAAACCCTAATCCTGAAGGCTCAGTGGGGCCAATCTCCAGTGTATCGCTACGGACAGAGGGTATTTATGCTGGAGCCATACTTGACACCGGGTCTCAGGTTACTCTGCTGTAGCGTTCGTTTTACAACCGGTATTTGACACATTTACCATTGACACCACTCAGTGCACTAGAGATCTGGGGTCACAGTACGGATGACTATCTGTACGATGGCTACTTGTCATTGAAGCTGGAGTTTTCAGAGGCAGATGTGGGAGTAGCTGAGGTCCTTGATACATCAGTGCTGGTTTGTCCGGACCAGGTCGAGAGGAACGAAGCTTCAATTCTCGTGGGGACGAAAACTCCTTTTGTGAGGAGGCTGGTGGGAATCTGCAAGGAGAAAGTTGGAGAGAGCTTTCTGAAAACATTGTCCACTCACCCTGCGCTCCGAGCTGCTTTTGAGGAAGTACGTGGCCGCACTGGGCTGGATGATGAGCATAAACGAGGGCCTGTGTGGTTCACTCAGCCAAAACCATTCAGGTTACAGCCAGGGGAAGTAGCAACAGTGATGGGAAACAACAACTTTCCAGGAATGCCTGAGGCTAAGGCCTTCTTGGTAGATGCTCTGGAAGACCACGAAGAGGAGTCAGGCTTACCTGCTGGGGTACTGGTGAGGCCCAAAGTGCAGAAGCCCCAGGTTGTTCAGGTGAACAGGATGACAGTGAGTGTCTGGAACACTTCGGAGCGGGAGATCACCCTCAGGTGGGGGACGCCAATGGCGCACCTCTTCCCGGTGACGGTAATGTCTCATGTCCCTGTGAGACCAGCCGGGGAGAAACTCTCTCTGAAAAGAGGAAAGATGACTGCCGTGTCATTGAACTTTGGGGACTCCCGGGTATCCAGAGGTTGGAAGAGGAGGTCGATAGAGAAAATGTTGAAGCTGGAAGATGTCTTTTCCACTGATGAGTTTGATGTGGGTGATCTGGCTGTCCACCATTTTTCTGTTCTTCTGGAGGGTTGCTGTTTCACAGCATTCATTGACCACAAACCCCTCATGCACATGATGGCCAAAATATCAGATCCTTGGTAGGCAAGGCAGTAACACCAGCTGGCCGACAGATCAGAGTTCACAAGTGATATACAACATTTCAAGGGGAAAAGTAATGCCCTGGCTGTTTGCCTCCCATGGTCAGCTGGTGAGGCCATACACATAGGGATTGACACTCCTCCATCAGATTCCTTCTCCTTCAGACCCTTCACCTCTTCAACGTATCAGCTCCCAGCTTCTCTCTTCATTCCCCCTCACCTGGTCTCACCCATCACCTGCCTGTTTGTACTCCCTCCTCTCCCCCACTCACACACCCAACGTTATTCTGGCTTCCTCCCCCTTCCTTCCCAGTCCTGATGAAGGGTCTCAGGCCAAAACATTGACTGTTTATTCCCCTCCAATGATGCTGCTGCCTGACTGATGTGAGTGTGTGTGTGTGTGTGTCTGTCTCTGTGTTAGTTATTCCGAATTTCCAGAACCTTCATACTCTCTTGTCCATAACTCTGCTGCATCCTCCTGTCCTGTGTCTATCAGAATGGACACCGACTGAAAACAAAGGACTTTTCACTCTAAAGGGGCGGGTAAACTCCGTTCTTAGTTCACCGAAGCAAATTATTCTGCAACTCGAAACAAGGAGACAAAGAGAAGGATCAGTGGAATGAGGCTGAGAGATATTGGGGGGGGGGGGGAGGCTAAGTTCACATGAACATAATGGACAGAGATGTGAGAGAGGGACAATTCACAGGATAAATCCCCTCACACCGTCAATATGTCAGTATCGGACACCGGGCTGAGTTCACGGGAATATAATGGACAGAGAGGGTGAGAGAGGGACAGTTCACAGGATAAATCCCCCGACACCGGCAATGTGTCAGTGTCGGACACTGGGCTGAGTTCACGGGAATATAATGGACAAAGAGGGTGAGAGAGGGACAGTTCACAGGATAAATCCCCCCACACCGGCAATATGTCAGTATCGGACACCGGACTGAGTTCGGGGAAATACAATGGACAGAGAGGGTGAGAGGGGGACAGTTCACAGGATAAATCCCCCCACACCGGCAATGTGTCGGTGTGGGACAGCGGGCTGAGTTCACGGGAATATAATGGACAGAGAGGGTGAGAGATGGACAGTTCACAGGATAAATCCCCCCACACCGGCAATGTGTAAGTGTCGGACACCGGGCTGAGTTCACGGGAATATAATGGACAGAGAGGGTGAGAGAGGGACAGTTCACAGGATAAATCCCCCCACACCGGTAATGTGTCGGTGTCGGACACCGGGCTGAGGTCACAGGAATATAATAGACAGAGAGGATGAGAGAGGGACAGTTCACAGGATAAATTCCCCCACACCGGCAATATGTCAGTGTCGGACACCGGGCTGAGTTCACGGGAATATAATGGACAGAGAGGGTGAGAGAGGGACAGTTCACAGAATAAATCCCCCCACACCGGTAATGTGTCAGTGTCGGACACGGGGCTGAGTTCACGGGAATATAATGGACAGAGAGGATGAGAGAGGGACAGTTCACAGGATAAATCCCCCACACCGGCAATGTGTCGGTGTCGGACACCGGGCTGAGTTCACGAGAATATAATGGACAGAGAGGGTGAGAGAGGGACAGTTCACAGGATAAATCCCCCCACACCGGCAATGTGTCAGTGTCGGACACCGGGCTGAGTTCACGGGAATATAATGGACGGAGAGGGTGAGAGAGGGACAGTTCACAGGATAAATCCCCCAACACCGGCAATGTGTCGGTGTCGGACACCGGGCTGAGATCACGGGAATATAATGGACAGAGAGGGTGAGAGAGGGACAGTTCACAGGATAAATCCCACCACACCGGCAATGTGTCGATGTCGGACACCGGGCTGAGTTCACGGGAATATAATGGACAGAGAGGGTGAGAGAGGGACAGTTCAAAGGATAAATCCCCCCACACCGGCAAAGTGTCGGTGTGCGGACACCGGGCTGAGTTCACGGGAATATAATGGACAAAGAGGGTGAGAGAGGGACAGTTCAGAGGATAAATCCCCCCACACCGGCGATGTGTCCGTGTCGGACACCGGGCTGAGATCACGGGAAATATAATGGACAGAGAGGGTGAGAGGGGGACAGTTCACAGGATAAATCCCCCCCACACCGGCAATGTGTCAGTGTCGGACACCGGGCTGAGTTCACGGGAATATAATGTACAGAGAGGGTGAGAGAGGGACAGTTCACAGGATAAATCCCCCCACACTGGCAATGTGTCAGTGTCGGACACCGGGCTGAGTTCACGGGAATATAATGGACAAAGAGGGTGAGAGAGGCACAGTTCACAGGATAAATCCCCCCACACCGGCAATGTGTCGGTGTCGGACACCGGGCTGAGTTCACGGGAATATAATGGACAGAGAGGGTGAGAGAGGGACAGTTCACAGGATAAATCCACCCACACCGGCAATGTGTCGGTGTCGGACACCGGGCTGAGTTCACCGGAATATAATGGACCGAGAGGGTGAGAGAGGGACAGATCACGGGATAAATCCCCCCACACCGGCAATGTGTCGGTGTCGGACACCGGGCTGAGTTCACGGGAATATAATGGACAGAGAGGGTGAGAGAGGGACAGTTCACAGGATAAATCCCCCCACACCGGCAATGCGTCGGTGTCGGACACCGGGCTGAGTTCACGGGAATATAATGGACAGAGAGGGTGAGAGAGGGACAGTTCACAGGATAAATCCCCACACACCGGTAATGTGTCAGTGTCGGTGTCGGACACCGGGCTGAGTTCACGGGAATATAATGGACAGAGAGGGTGAGAGAGGGACAGTTCACAGGATAAATCCCCCCACACCGGCAATGTGTCGGTGTCGGACAGCGGGCTGAGTTCACGGGAATATAATGGACAGAGAGGGTGAGAGAGGGACAGTTCACAGGATAAATCCCCCCACACCGGCAATGTGTCGGTGTCGGACAGCGGGCTGAGTTCA